>NW_027466092.1:17787500-17790000 GCF_046127955.1 Nelusetta ayraudi | reverse complement strand
TCGCTAAATTCACCACAAGTCTCCTCTGGCTCACACTGCCACACTTTGTATGGACAACAAAGCTCTCTCTGAATTTCAGGGAACTTTTAATAGAAATAATATTCAGTAACTTCACTTTTACAAGCTGTAAATGCTCCCAAAGTCACATTTACTCCTCCATTAGAAAGCACAGCACAGGTTACAAACATCAAGATTCTTATGCACCCGGTTTACAATAATGTGAGAGAACGTTGTTTATTGCTCTCCCAACCCCCAGGGGCCTCCATTACATTATATTATATATGACAGAAGATCTGTTGTGGCTGTTGGTCGCATTTCCCCAGCGGAATCCGCACAACAGCACAATTCTTCAACATTTCTTCAGCTGCTAATGGCAACATGGGCGAGCACCTGAGCAGCAGCGCTAGCACAACGAACAGCAGGCTAACTGTTGATCCCTGTCCCGCCCCCCTGAAGGTCATTCCAGGACCTGGCGCGGCAGATGGACGTGGACTACGGCACGGTGAGGGACTCGGCCGTCTACGACTACTTCATGAACAAAGGCACCAACCCGCTGGAGCAGGACAGCACCTACGCCGAGCTGTGGAGGACCATCAGCAGGAACAACGGCCTGGACTACTGTGTGTCCAGCCCCTCTGAGGGGATACGCAAGGTGGGCAGTGTGTGTGTGTGTGTGTGTAACTTTGTGTGAATAAATGTACAGCAGTGTGTAAAGATTGTGCACTGTGACGTGCATTGTGTTTGGATGAACGGTGCCTTCCGTGATGCCTCAGCATTCAGACTTTGCCAGTTACTTCTCTGTCACCAGAAGTTCCCTTAAAACACAATTTGACCAATTTGTGAGCAAAGATATTAAATATTTTTTTAACAGGAGCCTGAGGGCCATTTTCATTTCATGATAAGTGTTCCTGTTTGGGTCCTTTAAGGGTGAGATAGCAGCCAACGTATCAGCAAAGAACAAATTAAAAAAAGGAAAAAAGGAAAGAACACGCCCGGGTGTTTGTCTGCAGGCAAAGAAGAGTCCGTACGCCTTCCTGTGGGACATGGCCGTGCTGGAGTACGCCGCCCTGACCGATGACGACTGCACCATCACCGTGTCGGGCAACAGCATGAGCAGCAAAGGCTATGGCATCGCCATGCAGCACGGCAGCCCCTACCGAGACCTCTTCAGCCAGAAGTAGGTGGTAGATGGTCACCTCAACCTGACTTGCATGTTCACATCTTGCAGGTTCTGTCTCAAACATGATGAAATCACTTAAACAATTCTTTTTCTTTTAATTAGAATTCCTGCAAGTGGCTTCATGTTTCATGTTTCATTTCATTCAGTTGAAGCCTCCTGTGATTCAGTTAGACCCCAAAATACTGTAGCGGCTCAAAAATGACCTGACACTAGCTGATGAATTCATTCATCAGGTGAGGGCGGAGGAAGTGGGTGTGGCCCACCCACACCGCAGGTGCGGTCTCTATTCAGTGACTGTAGTGAAGCTGGATTGTGTGTTTGTGCTGGAGCCACTGTTGAGTGGCTTTTTTTTTATTTTTTTGATGCTTCAATCCTCGAGTTTAAGCTGGCCGTCGACCTGCCGTTTAACCCTCACACCATTGGCTACTTTTTAAGCCCCCAAAGCGTCTCACCTTGGGCCGGGATCAATCGGCGTACACCTCTCCCCCTCCAGAAAACACACACACATCACACCGGTGTGGAGTGTGTGAAAGGTTTGTGCATCCCGGTGTGCGTGGAGCTGCAGCTCACAGGATTGTGGGGAATTTGATTGTCACGGTCGACTTCTGTAAATCCTCCGACACAAGAGATTTTCTGAGGTAATTCCAACTTGGCGCCCCTGGATGTGTGTGTGTGTGTGTGTGTGTGTGTGTGTGTGTGTGTGTGTGTGAGAGAGACAGAGAGAGAGAGAGAGAGAGGAACATCGGGAACGGGCCCGCTGAATTTATACCAGCGCTGAGACACAGTGTCCAGTGAGCTCAGGGGAAAAGCTGCTGTTTGATGGTGACAGAGATTTGTCTGTTTTTGTGAAAAGCAGTGATTTACGAGTCCTGAATGAAATTTTTCAATTCCCAAGTAATTTCACCGAGTCACGATACCTCGTCTCAGTTCACTAGACCACACAACGTGTCAGTATTGCGTGACGGCTATTCTAACTGTATTAGTACAAATATATGAAGTCCATCACTATATTAGAACAGTTACTTGTTTCAACTCCCTCTTTCCCTGGGCTGTGAACAAACTGTGTGCATATTCATTCCTACGCACTCTGATTAACTGACTCGGTGACGCAAATGACTCAAAAACCAGTTCACTTTTGTGCGTGACTTATATAAACTCAAATCAATAAAAAGAATTAAGAATCCCGTCACTAGCGAATAATCACTCTGTGATCCATCCTGCCTCCATTCTAGCTGAATGATAGAACCAATTTTAATAATCACCTTTTGGAAGAACATGTGACGAAGATGGAAGGTGGACCTACACCTGCAGCACGATGGA
>NW_027466092.1:17750000-17782500 GCF_046127955.1 Nelusetta ayraudi | reverse complement strand
ACTAATTTTAGGTCACATCACATATCTCTTGTCGTGGAATTAACACATTACCTACTTTTATTGTGATACCTAACTAGATGCATTCCACAAATTAACATTGTCTGTAGAAAATAAGAACACCACTTCAACTTATGTGACGGAAAAGTGCAATATTTTATATACATATATACATATATATATATATATTTTAATATTTTGTCTCATGGAATGGAAATGAGGTAAAGTGCAGCACACAAAGGAAACAAAAGTGCACAGATATAGACAGACTCAGACCTTAGACCATTGCTAGACATGAGCAAAAACAAAACACCCCCACAAGCATCCATAATTTATTCAGTGTTGGGAAAGTTCACTGTCTACCTGAACTAGTTTAAAGTTCAGTTCACGCATTTTAAAATGAACTAGTTCAGTTCAGCATTCATATTCCACATTTTGCACTAAAATTCATGGTTCCTAAAAATGAATTATATTTGTTCTTCTTTTTCTCCAACATTTTCCTGCCAGCTATTATTTGTCAAGATCATTGACAGAGCCCATATAGAACCACAGGGAGCCATTATTTTATCCATTTTAACACTAAAATTATGTCATATCCCTTTTTGAACCCTAATCTAACTTGGTTTATGCTAGCAATGAGAGGACAGCCCTCGGAATACTGGCATTTCCCTGATGCTTTGTCCAGTCCACATTAGTAGCAGCTGCAGCTTTCATCTCTACAGTATATTTTCAGAAACATGAGGAAAAACTTGCTGCTTGAGTGGTCTTTAGACTCTTTATGAATACATAAACAGTACTGTTGTCCTTAAGGTGCCAGTGTTTTAAATTTCCAAAGCTACTTGGAAACTTTTCACATCAAATTCCATTTCAGTCATAAAAAGGAACCTAAACAAATACTAGAGAAATATACCAGCACAGGGATACAAATACAAAAGGCGACAGTTCTGAATTGCTGTAGGCTATACTGTTCACAACAAAGTCCAGAACATTTGCCGACACAACACACAACACAATCTGAGGTAGGAACCAAACTGTGTCATATAGTCTGAGCCCTCCGAGCTACCAGTACTGCCTTTCTTGTCCATGTGTACTCGGATGTTGTTGACTGATAGTGACGTGCCAGATTGGGTGGTTTTTCTCTAAATATCAGATCCTGTTTATGGTGTGTTTTAGCCGGGTTTTGCCTCAAAGGCTCTGGACGTATGGCACACTCGTGAACATGAGTTTAGAACGCCGCTCACTAACCGCACAAAGAGCACGTTCAACAACGCCGCTTTAAAATGCAAATAAAGTTCACGAAGAACCAGAAGAACAGTTTTTGCTTTTGTAGGCAGACCAGGTAATTAAAATAATAATAATAATAATAGTAACAATAAGAACAATGATGTTGGATAAGAAAACAGTAAGCTACATTCTACCTAACATCAGGTTGGACTATTCAGATGTACTGACAGCAATCAAGTGGATGAGGAAGGAGCCGACGTGGAGGCCGGTGTGACGTCGTGAAAATCCGTTCACATTCACCCAAAATATGAACGCATTCAGGCACAACACTGGATTTATTCATGCATGTTTGGCGAAACCCGGCGTTGTAGGGTTTTCATTATCGGAGGAAAACTCCGATTACGATACGTACAGATATTACAAAAAATGCTAATATCGGACTTCCCTTATGATATATGATATAATGTATATTATCAATACAGGTGGCTGCTCAGCAGCAGAAGACGTCTCACTTTCATGAAGCAGTGTGTGGTCACTCATCCAAATTGAACTAAATTAGTCACCTGTGTTCAACAGGAGAGGCTTCGTCGATACTCAGTCGACCAATCAGGGCGCAGAGACATGCTTCGTTACTATGTTAATGAAGGAGACAGCTGGCGTAAAGACTATAGCCTGATGCTCCCCTCTCCCTCCGCAGGATCCTGGAGCTGCAGGAGAAGGGCGACCTGGACATCATGAAGCAGAAGTGGTGGCCGCGGACGGGCCGCTGCGACCTGAGCGGCCACGGCAGCACGCACCCGGACGGTCGCTCGCTCAAGCTGCACAGCTTCGCCGGCGTCTTCTGCATCCTGGCCGCCGGCCTGCTGCTGGCCTGCCTGGTGGCCGGCATGGAGGCCTGGTGGAGCAGCAACCAGTGCCGGCAGGAGACGCCCAAAGAGGTGACCGAGCACAGGGTCCGGCGGACGGGCCCGCGGGGGGAGGACACTGCCACACTCTACTTTAAGGATCCCGGCCCAGACGCCAGCCACGACTTAGTGGAGCTGCAGTTTACTCAGCTGTAGCTTCCCCAGGCAGCGCTAGGAGTCGCACCGCATAACAGCAACAACAACAACAACAGCACAAAAAACACCAGAAATCAAATTTGGTCGCCACCTCCATTTTCTTTTATCGCCCTCACTCCCCCAACCACCCCACCCATTACAGCCACCCCCCCGCACACACACACACTCTGATGGCGGGGTTCATTTCCTTCTTTTCCGCTAATACACCCATTAACTGCATTCTCCACCCAGGCTGCAGCTCAGTCAGAGCTGCACACTCAATGGCCAGACACACACACATATGCACACACACACACACACACACACACATACACACACTAGCCCCCCAGCACAGCGCCCACTATGATATGGCGGCCCATTCATTTGAATGGAGTCGCTCAACCCAGTGTCGAAAAAGTTTTTAGCTTCTGGGTTGCTTCTGCATTACGCAGCCCCATGGAGCATGTAGCAGTTGCATCACTTCCCATCATTCTTCTGTAGCGCACATGATGCATCAGGACGCATCAGCCGATGAGAACGAGCCGAGACACAGCAGTGTGTACGACGTTGTGACGTCACGCTGGGAAGAAACTCTTTTCTGGCCTTTAAAATGATTTGGAAAGATTAAAAGTCCATGACTTAAAAATCTACAATAGAATTATTTATTATGAACCTAGTCTCAGTCGTCCTGTTAGCTGCTGTACCGGCGTTTTTTGGTACTGCGGTCTTTGGGAAAAATGTTTTTGAGGTTTTTATGCTGCAGTACCTTGAGTGGCCACTAGAAAAGAATCGCCGCACTGCCTGTCTGTTAACCAGTTCTTAATACCTCCATGACACACACACCCACATGAACATATTCACGACTTCCTGTTCCAAGGTGAAACCCCGCCTCCTCCGGCCTCCCGTCCTGACCATCGGCTATTTGCTGCCAATAAGAAGCAAAGTGCCCGCTGACAACAGCCCTGCGCACAAGTGACCAAAAAAAACCCTTGCGTTCAGTTACACACAATTCACAGTCAACAGCTGACTGTATCACCTTGGCTGTGATCATTTAATGAGGTGCTATTTAATATTTATGAGGCCTCCATTGAGACTTAAAAAAAAAATGTATATATCTTTTTGGCGCCGTGTAGAGAAATTCATCATAAAAAAGCTGATTGAGGACGAGTCCGTCTCAGCAGGGCCGTCACAGCAGCCACTTCAAAGTCTGACATATCGCCACAGCAGGAAGCTCTCGCACAGGCACAGACAGGAAATCCTGTTACTCCGACCTGGTGAGCTGCGGTGGAGCCAGAACATTTTCCTTGGTGTGGCCACAGGACGAGATAATGACTCACATAGTGGTGGCAATAAGTAGAAAAGTAGTAGCAGGCCACTGAAATGACTGCATGACAGCTTATATTATTCTAGTCATCACTGCAGTTTTTTTTGCATTTATTATGTTTTCAGTGTTACCTCATAGCAGTCGGCCTGCCACCATTCCAATGAATTATAAAACAGGAAATCTTCACTAATGTTAACATTGGTAATCAACCTATATGGGCTTGTTCCTACTGTCTAGGGTCATAGTTAGAGTTCCATTAAAGTTCTTTGAGGGTTGTGTTTTCCCCAAGAACAAAGTCCAGGCCAACCATCAAGTCAGATAATCATTATACATACACATATTAAAACACATTATACATATATAATATGTATTTTACATATTATGACACACATATCAAAGACACTGTACATCAGTCAACAGAGACACGACTTGAGACGCTGTAGAAGTTAAAATTAAAGACGAGCCAGATGGAAACGTGTGACCAGTGTCAGGTTGCGACGCTCGTGCACGCTGCTGCGTTCGTGGCCTCGTTTCCACCTGGAGATACTGGCTTCCTGAATGGTCATGTGACGTGGATCCCTAAACTAAAGTGTGCGGGCCACCGCCGCCGTTGCTGTCACTGTCACGTCTTCTTGCAGATTATATGTCAATGTGGACGGCCGTCTCATGTGTGTCCTCTCCTTCTCTCCACCTGTCTTCTCTGCCCACACCTGGCTGTCTGATCTCGTGCAGGTGACTAAGGATTTCAGGCTGGCCAGGGTTTCTGGTCCATTGACATATAATGACATAGCAGCTGCTTCATCGGAGGGGAGGAGAGACATTTGGACAGACAGAGAGAGAGGCTGGGATGAAGCAGAAGCTATTGACACAGGTCAGAATAGACCGCTGTACCACTGCTGAGAACAAAGAGACAAATATCATCACGATAATAATCAATATACCTTTTTTTTTTTTTTTTCATCCAGTGAGCTTTTGTTTTATCTGCAACTAATTTCAGGTCAACTGGAAAATCTGAGATGACGTCCATGTTTTCCACAAATATTCTGGTTTTGACTTACAAGTTTCTAAAAACCAAAGAAAGAAAGAAACCTTTTTTAAGGTCGGAGCCAAATAAAAAATATAGTCTTTCAAATAAGCCTGTTAAATAAAAGTCACATTCATATATCATAAAATTGAGCGTTTGATGATACCGAACTGACAAGAATTACAATGAACCAAACCACTGAGGCTCAACCATTCCATTCTAATTGACTCCAAGTGAGTGATTTGCTGCGTGGCCTCGGACTCCGCCCTCACGGTGCCTTTCTCCTCCTCTTTGTTTTCACTTTGCAACACTTTCCATTGGGGCTTTCTTCCTGTTGTCAATCACAGTCAGGTCGGTGAAACGTGCGGCACAGCAGTTGAAAGGCTGCTGCTTGTCCAAGCGCTCCGTCCAGTGACTCACTTCACAGTTGTTTGAATCAGTGAGCCTTGAGTGCTGCCCACGGGGGTCACGGCCTAAAGCCCACCCCATTCCAGATAAGCATCCAGATTGGCTGGGATGCTTCTAACCTGAAAACCATTTTTTCAATGAGCCAAATGCATTGGTGAGGTGAACTGCAGGTCTGACAGGAAGTCTGACAGCGACGCTGCAGAAGTAGAAGGAGTCCAAAAAAGTTACAAACACATTCAGAGAGACAAATAAACTGAATGTGCAATCAGCTCCCAATTTAACTCTAACTAAGTACAGCCACATTTTCAAGCAGCAGTCAGCCAATAAAAGCAGAGCAGGACAAGATCATATGTAACATTTCTAATCATAGCAAACATTTAACTAAAGAAAATAATTATTTACAAGCGAGCAACGGCGGCAGCACCTGCTGAATGTTGACTTGTTATCTCACAGACTCGAGCTCCGCCCACTCAACAGCACACCACCAGGAGGCGCTCATTAAAGGCGACGCTGCGCCCGTTCCAAATGAACGGACGGTATCTCAACGAGAAGCTCTAAACCAGCCGCTCGTTTAGCCCAGCTAGCTAGCGCGGCCGTTGATAAACATGTTTAATGAGATGCTGGCATGCTGAGACAATAAGCCGTTACGGAGAGGCCATTAATTGGCTGTGATGTGACATCTTTCCGATGACATCCTTTCTTTTAAGGCGTAAACAAAGCCAGGACTCGCAGCCTCCACCCAGAGTCCACACGTTGTTATTCCCTCAAACGCTGCCCTCACAAGGCTTCAGTTCTGCGCCTTAACAGGCTGATTAGCAGGAAGTGCTTCATGTGAGGAACGCTCAGCAGATAGTGGGTGCTCTCTGCTGCTGTTTGCATATTTATTTATATATAGTTAGCCTCCGTAGTAGCCCTGATCACAGGCAGGCAAAGCTTCCCAGAACCCTGTGAGGATTCAGCTCTGTTGTCACTCACAGCAAGTTAATGTTGGTACACAGGTGTCAGAAGATCAACCTATGGAGGTCAAAGCATTTCAATAAGAGAAGTATAAAGTGATGATGTTCAGAACAGAGGCCAGCCTCGTACGTCTGTGGAGACATACGGTCTTCAGTGAACTTTTCTAGTTTTTAAAAAATCTCATATGATATAATATTTAGCATTTCACCTAAAGGAGATTTTTAATTTAATTAAAGTCAAAGCTGCATACTGACTGGTGATGTTCCCCTAAAACTTCTGGATCAAGGTTAAAATCTTGAATAAATAACAGCAATAAAAAATTTATCTCTCCTTGAGTGAATATTTTTTTTTAGAAGTATATATTTTTTTTTTTAAACTTGAACAGAAAGCCAACTTCCTTCATATTTAAACTAGAGTAGAAAACCCAAGGTACACCTCAAAGTTTAAATATAACTCTGAATCGATTTAAACCTTGAGCACTGTCTTGTTATATTGGATGAGGAACACAAAAACAGGATGTGTTCTCCTAGCTAGCATGCTAACCATGTCCAAAAGGCTGTTGCCAACTTTGGAACGAAGTGAACAACCTTCCATAAACTAGCAAAACCCCACAGACAGATAAAAATATAACCCAGTAGAGAAAGTTAAAAAGAGTCAACATCTCGCAAAGTGTCAGTCTCGAAACTTATAAACTCTCTGCCATAACCCTTTAAAACACAAAACGCATGAACTGTTTTCAGCAGAATTACAATTCAAATTCCAATTTAGAATGTAGCTGCTCAAGAATTTCCAAATGGTTCTGGGTGTCGAGGGGCTAGCTCTGCATTCACCTCTGGCTACACAACTGAATATGTGTGTGCATTTATACACAGTGTAAGTCTGTGGTGTGACTATTGTGAACACACTTGTGTCACTGTGACTAATATCATTGTGCCTCTGCGTCGAAGTGAAGCCAATGCTGGAGCCCGAGCCAGGCAGCGTTCAGGGTCACCTCGTTAGAACGTCGATCAGGATGCCAGGCACGCCCCCCTCCAGCCCCCCACAACCGCCCGTCCTCTGGCATCCCCTGACCCAGAGAAGAGAGGCTGAGGCGCCATCCAGCAGGGAAACACTCAAGTGTCTATTAGTGCCCTAACAGCCGCACAGTAGGCGCAAGATGCAGCGTCAGCCAAAGTCTGATTAAATTGTTCAGAAAGACAAGCGATGGTCTGACCCCTCCTCCACCCTCTGACCGAGTGGACTGGCTCCAAGGGCGACCAGGGAGGTTCCTGACGCCATCCCCAGAAAAAATAGAATTAAAGATCAAAACTCCAACCTTCAAAACGAAAGCCCTAATTGTTTTTTTAATTAGTTTTTTTACAATTACTACCAGGCTGCTTAATTATGATCAGTGTAGGGAAACGTCCCCAGAGATTAGCACAGAAATGTTTTTTTTTTTTCTTTTTTTGGCTATTGTTTGGCTCCAGCATTGTTTTCCCTCCGACGTCAAACCTTCAGTATCTCACTGGCCAAGTTTGATTTCAAGCTGCACATTTTCTGATTGGCTCACGCCGTGGCCTCAGTTTGTAGCAGAGCCACGAGAGTGACCTCGGTGCCGACTATCACCTGGCATGTGATGATAGCGGCCGTTCCCAAACTGAGGCCATGCACACACGCACACACACACACACACACACACACACACACACCCCTACACACACACAGGAAGAGAGAGAGAGTCGGTGAGGATGCATGGACCTGAGAGAAACACCGGCCCGTCGCCAATCTCAGCCTCTGTGTCCCCCTCCTGTCCCCTCCTGTCTCCCCCCATGCCCTCCTCCTCCTCCTCCTCCTCCTCCTCCTCCTCCTCTTGTAGGACAAGGAGGTGAATCTGGAACAGGTGCACCGTCGTATGAACAGTCTTTTGGACGAGGACTTGGCCCACAAGCAGATCCCCGGCCCCTCTATCGAGATCTCTGCGCTGGACATCGGCAGCATGCAGCCCAGCCAGGCCTCCCTGGTCCAGAGGGCGGAGTCCGTGCGGGACTACCCCTCCTCGGCACTCGCTGTGACCACTTTCCTGCCCGGGGAGGGGGCTCCGCCTCCTCTGCCCCTTCCTCACCATGGGGGGACCCTGGGCAGGACACTGGCCCCATCTCAGGGTCCTGGCAGCAGCACGTTGCCGCTGCATCACCCGCTCAGCAGCAGCAGCAGCCTCAGCGCCACCATGCAGTGCAAACACCGGGCGCCCAACGGGGGGCTCTTCCGCCAGAGCCCTGGCAAGACACCCATGCCAATGTCCTACCAGGCAGTCTCCGCAGGACCCATACCAGAAGCCATTGACCCTGGCCACAGCACGTCCATATAGGGGGCGCTGCAGGGTGGGGGTGGAGGTCCAAGCTGAGCAGCTCTCCGGGTTACCCACCCCTCGCCCCCATTTCCCCCAAGAGAAATGATTATGTCAGACCGAAAAACAACTGTACAGAGTAAAAGCAGATTTTCTATTTCACTGTTGTTACATTGAGTTGGTGGGAGGGATGGGTTGGTAGGGGAAGGAGGATTTTTTTTTTCTTTCTCCTGTACATAGAGTGTAAATACAAGGAGAACAAAGTAAGTTTAAAGTGTATTTTGAATATTCTCAATTTTTAAGGTTGAGCTATAAAAATAACAAAAGCAGTTTAAAAAAAACACTCCTATATAAATGAATCTATATATACTTTGGCGATAAAGTTCTGACTGTTTGAACGGCTTTGTAAATTTTGTTCCATATCGAAACTACGACGCCGAAATTCTTTGTGATTGTTTTCTAAGTGCCGAAATTACAGCAGTGTCTCTCCACCACTCGTCCGTGTCCAGCGACTACCCATGATGCACCGCTGCGGAGACAGTCTCGCGTTGGACGACTACCATTGTCACGCACCGCCCTGGTGTAACTAAGCAGCCGACTGAAAGTTCTCTGTTTTGTTTGGCTTTTGAAGTGGAGGTTTGAAAGGCCTTGTTTGTTTTTTCAAAATAAAAGTCTACGTTCAATTGGAATCTGGTTTTAATACCTAATTCCAAAAAGAAAAGAAAATGTGGACCTATTAATGTGGTATTAATTATTGTTATTTTTACATTGACTGTAAATGTTCAGAGCACATTTCTATCTGGTTCATATTTTACATTATCTTTACTGCACCTTTATTTTTGGCTAGGTGGGAGTCTGTCTGCTTTAACTGGTTGGAGCATGATGGGAGGAAGGAGATGATTACACTTCCTGTGAAGGGAGGAGGTTTTTTCTCAACCTGCTAATTTTCGCCGTGTTTGGCTCTGAAACCTTTTTAAACAAAATGCAAGCTGTGTCCGCTGTGGAGTCGTCCTGCTCAACCTGAGGGCAGCCGCCGTCCTGATAAAGTCCTTCAAAGACTCTTTCCAAGCATTCCAACAAACCCCCGGTAGAACGCCCGACAATCTCTGCATGCAAAGGATTGTGGGTACTCTAAGCGTACTGAGGGACTTTTGATGGGATTTTAGACTTAGAACAGAGTGCAGTGGAACATCAGCCCACCCATTGACTTCAACCGAGCTCTAGTTCTGTTCAACACCTAGCGACTTGCAGGCTTCTTTCATATAACAATGAAAGGCTTCAATTCTCTGATAGCGGAGTGGAAAACATGGATTCCGAGTCAAGCTTCCTGTGGTCCAAAGTCCGATCACTGGCTGGAGGACGTTCTGACCACATGTTTTTCTGTCATCTGCTCCCACCTGGTGTTTATTACAGCTTATGGGCAATTTAAGCTGCCTCATGAATTTGAAATGTGTTTAAGTTTGGCTACGCTGTCATGGTTTGGGTTAAGGTTTGTCTGCACAAGCCCTGACCTGCTGGCTGGCAGTCCTGTTTTTGCATTGACTCTTTTTGCCGCCCAGAACTCGTCCACACGAGGTCCTTCTTGCTTTTCAGGTCAGGTTGTTTCTGCCACAGAAGTCCACAGGAAGCCTTCAGCCGGGAACTCCAGTTCGACTTCTCTCACAGTCGATGGTTAGATGACTGTGAGCAGAGCTGAAAACACGCAAACAGGAACACGCTGGAAATATGGCAACTCCAAATTTGAAAAAAAAAAACAAAAAAAAAAACACTTACATTCATGTGGATCTTTGGCTAGCTTGCTTGTTGTGATGTTTTCCAGCAGGAACAGCTACTGATGTGTGTGTGTTTTGTTTTGGGTTCTTTCTGACCACTAAATGTGCCAAAGGGGGTTGACGGTTGATGCGATGCGCTCCCTCGGGTCGAGTGGCAGACGAGCTGTGTGGACTCGGCTCTTGTCTTCTGGACTTTTTTTTTTGTTAGTTTGTTTTTGCTGCTCTAGAGAAGCGACTGGTTTCCTCACACTGTGCTCCGCAACCCGATGGAGCCCTGGGCTGAGATTGGTCTGCAGAACAGGAAGCGAGCAGGTAGTGCACCCCACCCCCCGTTACATTCGCAGCCGTCAGAGGAAGTGACTCGCAGTCTGTCGTGGTTCATCCGAGGGAGACCTTGATTTTATTTATGAGTATATTGCTTGGAGTTTCTTAATCTTTAATAAAGAAACGCTGTTTTCAAGTCTGTTTCCAATATTCTCCTTTTATGTACGAGTCTGATTAGAGCTATTTTAAAAAAACACTTGCCGCAGTTTCAGCTCTTTGAAAGGTTTAGTCCAATTGAAGTCTATTAATGTCTTTGGGAAATAAATTCATTCATTCATTTTCCATACTCGCTTAGTCCCGAGCTCAGGGTCACGGGGGTCTGCTGGAGCCTATCCCAGCTGTCATAGGGCGAAGGCAGGGTGACAAGTCGCCAGTTCATCGCAGGGCCACATAGAAACAACCATTCACACTCACACACACACCTACGGACAATTTAGAGTCTTCAATTGACCTCACATGCATGTTTTTGGAGTGTGGGAGGAAGCCGGAGAACCCGGAGAGAACCCACGCAGACACAGGGAGAACATGCAAACTCCACACAGAAAGGTCCCAGGCCCGGAATCGAACCCACAACCTTCTTGCTGTGAGGCGGCAGCGCTAAAATAAATTTCAAATAAATTTTAGATTTTCATAGATAATCAATTTTAGTTTTTACACCTTAAAATCTATTTTTTCAACATTAAGTGGACTTTATGTAATTGTTTTTCACAAACACACCCATTCAAGTGTAACCTTACAAAAATAAAAATGTGGCAGGTCTTTTTCCAGACATCTTCATCTTACACGGCGGCAGGATTTTGTGTCGGTCAGCCTGCCTGCAGTGAAGTTGTGACCCACGGAGTCTGGCAGCAGCGGGCGACACGTGTTCCAACCCGAGACGACCTTCAAGTTTCTGTTGAGCAGCAACAACAACAACAACTGAATCAGAGTGGTGGCTGGACAATGATTGATTCATCGATTCAGACGTACGCCACGGAAATATCAGAATGGTTCCATTCTGAAGGGAGGATCCGTCGGAGCGGCTGGCGATTTGAAAGGAAGAATCTTTGAAACCAGCAGGGTGTTGCGTTGGAACAGATTGTCTCTGATCAGACGCTCACTTCTCATTGCAAACAGAGGACAGCGCATTCCGTCAAATCAGATATCCTCTACATTAGCATAAATACAATAGTAAAATAAAACACGTTTGACCTCTGATGCAATACAACACACACATCTGCACTGTTTTTCTGGTTTGTTTTTTAAGTAGGATTTGAGTTGTTTAATGTTAATGTGGCGAGGGTAGGGGTGAACTGAACAGAATAGAACTAATGATAAAATGGATTAGCAAAACAAGAGAAATGGGGACCGACAACGCCACCCTGGCAATTTCACCCAGGGATTAACTTAACTAAAAAGACACACAGGTTCGCTACCCAGTAACGGATGCAGGACGTGGTTCTCAGATAATGAAAAGTACAACTTTTATTGAATACAAAGAGACAGTGAATAAAATCTTCTTCGTTTTTTTTTTTTTTTTAAATAAAAACAAACAAAAGCTGGAGCTGGTTAAATGGTCATGAACCAGTGTGAGGGGTGAAGCTGAAAATAACAAATCCAAAAAAACCAAAGTCTAAAGTTATACTCCTGCACAAAACAAAAGGAAACCACTCCCAAGACACAGCACACTAAACGTGGAGGGTCTCCACCACCACCACACTGGTACTGCCACCACCAGTTTCCAACAACTAAAAGAAAGAAAAACAACAATTAATACAATAAAAAGAACAACAATGGCAACTTATTTTAATGATCGCTCACCTTCTCGCCCACAAACACACGCGCTCTCTCTTACCCACACACACACACACACACACACACACACACACACACACACACACACACAATACACTGGGCGACCGGCCCAAACTAGAACGATGGCTCTTCCTAGTTCGCTATAATTGGGTACCGGCTGGACCAAGAAGCAGTGACGGGGCGAAGCAGCAAATAGGCGTTTTTATACGGCTTGGCCCGTCACTGCCACCAATGGCAGGAAGGGCAATCAACACACTAATTAGGTTCATACTGCTACATTGATTTTGAGAAGAAACAGCGACATCGAGTGGTTACATTTTATATTGCAACGCTCTCTCACTCCCCTTCCCTCTCCTGAGCTTGCCAGTGAACTACGGTGGCCTGCACACACAAACCTGGATAGCTCCTTGATCTTCTTCTTTGTTGGTTTATTTGGGGACATAAGTGTTCATTCTAAATACAAAAACTCGCTGTGAGGTGGACTGGATTGTTCACACCGAGCCTCCTGAGAAATATGGCAGCTAACTGGGAGCAAGAAACTTGCTCCATGTATACTCCTATATATGAATAAGAACCATTACATGGGTATGAAAACCAAATTAGAGAGTATACACTTTTTCTCATGTTCATTTTTTGCCAATATAAAATCATAAATCAGGCCAAATTTAACATATTGGACCTTTAAATAGGTTTCTACCTATAGTTAACAATTGAGGAACTGCAACCTGTATGCAACCGACCGCATTTAAATCATGTTATTGTATCTGTTATCACAGATTGTGGCAGACACCTCGCGTCTCACCCTTCCCCTTCCCTTCCATCCCCTCACCCTCCTCTCTGCTGCATCCTGCCGTCAATGTCTTTCAACAAACGTCCTCTGCTCTGAATTAAAGGGGATACACTCAGTGTGTGTGTGTGTAGTGGTCAGGGTGTGCAGCATGTCGGCTGTCCTCTACTCGCTGCTGGGCTGTCACCACTCCGAGACGGCCGACTGCTGATGGGACTGAAAGCTCCACGGCCACTCGCTGACGGAGACGTAGTGCAAGAGAGAGCGTGTGATTGGCTCGCTGGCACGGCACCTGGTCGGCAGAGTTGTTCCCTGGGTTGTCACACTGTCGGCAGAGTGACTGGCGAAATAGAGACAGCGGGGTGTCCCCTTGTCTCTCTCAGAGGACAGAAATGCACAGGATGAAGGCTAAATTTGAAGCGACCACCGGCGAGACTCCTTTGTTGTCATGGCGAGCTTGAACAGCCACTCTCGCAGCAACATCTGCTCTGAACTTGTTAAGACGCACGTGTTAAGCTGTCGGTCGCCAAAATAACTGGGAACTTTGACAACCAGCTACAAGCCAACATCTGCCACCGAACGTCTGTTCTGAGTTCACATTTTAACACCACAAGATAGTACCACATTACTTGTGGTAATGCGGTACTATCTTGTGGTGCTAGCTAACGTCTGCTTCTCCAAGCTAACATCTGCTGCCGCTAGCAAATATCTAGCATGCCGTGTTGACTTGTTCAGCTTCTAATTAATGCCTGCATCTATAATCCAGCTATGTAACATAAACAAAGCTACATTATGGCATCAAAACAAATGTCTGAGTGCCTGAGCTAAATAACATCTGAAGTGGAACCGAAGTGAATCTTTGCCCTGAAAAGGTTGCATCTACAGCCACTTCCTTCTAGCCTACAAGCTAACATCCTATACACACACATATATATATATATATATATATGTATATATATATATATATATATATACACATGTGTAAATATACTTGAATCATATATACGTGAATCAGTCTCTCTTGCCTTTTCTCCAATTCAGCTCCCTTCCCTTGCACGGCGGCTTCAAGGAGGAGGTCTGTAATTAGGGAGTGACTTTGAACTGGTGAGCTGGGACGCACGCTGATTATTGTCTACATCTGATGGTCTCAGCAGCAGCCGCTGTAAACGCCGCCGCCCAGCTTCCTGCTGCTGAGCTGTGCCTTCTGAGTAAAACACCTCATTAGTCACTTTACCTCCAGCGGCTGCAGAGGCCTAAAAGCCTGTGCGGATGTGAGGGTCCAATTGCGGTGGCCAGTTATGGACCATTATACGCCTCTGGCGCTGGAGCACCATCGCCGGAGGTACTGGGTAAGCATCAGTAAATCAGAGGGCCGACGACGCCGAGACGCTGGTCTCTTCCAACGTGGCAGCTCTTCTGGGCAGCAACACAGGCGTGAAATGGGAGCCAGACGGTCGCAATTAATATGCAGATGTGCTTAAAGGTGCCACCAACTGGTGTGTGCGTCTGTGTGTGTGGGTTGGACTGACTGAGAAAAGGGAAAAAACAGAGCAGCTATAGCATTGTTGACGTCTTAGAAAATGTATTTTTAGAAAAGCCTGAAATAACGTAATTAAATTCACTTCCTGCCCTTCTGGTTTTTCACTTGCCTCCTGTTGTTGCAGTGATTGACGTCACTGTAGGCGGAGTTGACAAACTTGTGGATGTAAGTGATGCTCTTTGGTTTGACTGCTGTATCACACACACACACACACACACACACACACACACACACACACACACACACACACACACACACACAGACACACACACGGCGGTATACAACAGGGATTTTTCCTGCAGAGGAGAACGCATTTCATGTTCTCACCGCCTCCACCTCCACCTCTTCATTCTGCTAGCGGCTTCACTTTTTTTTTATTATCATCTTATTTCTGTCTCTGTCAGTGTCCGTGCTCGAACATCTCTGTGTTTTTTCTGGGTCGTCTCCATCCTTCATCCTCCCACTCTTTATGTTTCACCGCCGCCCTCTGATCCTTGATCACCCGCCGCTGCTGTCTGATCTTCCAGTGGATTCACACACTGCTTGGACAGAGGAGCAGCTCTCAGCCAGAGGGATGAGAAAACCAGGTTAAAAGTGTGTGTTTTTTTCCCCCCCTCCCCGTCTCTCTCTACACCCAATGTTCAGTTTGAAAATGTAAAGAACTGGCTGTATAAATATCAAATCACCATTACTCACACTTCCTCCAGTGCCTCATCTGATGTAGCAACACCTAGCTTAGTCAGTCAGCTGGCTAGTGGCGCTAGTGTTGACTGGAAACTGCCTGAAAAATGACATGAGATCAATCACAAGTGAGCACGCTGAAAGCACAGCACAGCACTCAGCCAAACCAAGGGAGATGCAGCGCAGCGATGCTTTCAAACGGCCCCTCCAGGGATCGACGGTCTGGGTCACCAGGACTAGATGGAGGTGAAGCGTCACACGTCGCCACACAGACGGAGTGGAGCCCCTGCAGAGAGACAGAATGTTTTGCTGTCTTTCTTTCTGGGCTGAGGATTGACTTCCACCAAACCAAAAGCAATTGTGGAAAGATAAATAAAGATGTTTGTTTCAGGTTGAATTTTTTTTCATTCAGTTCAATAGATGTGTTCTTCCAGTCTGGTATCAGGAAGTGGGTGAGGTGAACCAGGAGAGAGTGATGTAGAAATGATGAGGGGAAAAGATCTCCATCTCCACTAGTGATGAGAATTCCACTTTTTTTTAGTTAGCTGATGTATGCGTACACATGTGCCATTACAGTTCCTCAAAATGTCCTTTGTACTGAAACATTCACAAGTGAAAATTACATTTTCTCATTTTTCATTGAAGAAGAAGAAGAAGAAGAAGAAGAAGATCTTTATTGATCCCATGGTGGGGAAATTTGCATAATTACAGCAGCAAAGAAACTGTACAGTGCAAAAAGATTTAGAGTTGAATTGAATTGCTGTAGCCAATTTCTTTCATTTAATTTATATTAGATAGACTTCATTTATACCACATTGGGTAAATTGCTATGTTGTAGTAGCAGTACACACACACTATATATATTTTAAGACTTAAAAGTCTTAACTACTGAGGAATACAAATAAAAAATATTTGTACTGACAAAACAGAAAAAAATAAATGTACAAAGAATGAAATGAAAAATATATTGCACTGAAAAAGACGTAATGCACTCCAAGATTAAAGATGAAATTTGCAGACAATGCAGCTGTGAACCTATGATCAATGTGCTATCTTGTTTGTAGAAACTATTTGCAACACATGAACCACACAGAGATGTCATTATTTTTGATTTGATTAAATGGGGAATTCAGATGTGAGTAGATGCAGGTCTTCTTCTCACGATCCACAACACGATGTGAATGAATCTTCTCTCTTTTGTAGGTGATTTATTCCTGAATTAGTCATCCGGGGCAGCTCAAGCAGAGCTTCACTGAAGACGAGTAGGTGAAGAGATGTGAGGTCGCATGATTTGTGGGTGGAGGAGGAGTCCAGCGGGATCCAGCAGGCGGTGTTCAAGTGGACAGGTCGCACGTGTGTGAGAATCTTAAAGATGTTTCTGAAATATCAGAATTGGACTCTGTGAGCAACCAATGAGAGAAGGCGTTGGAGACAAGGTGAAATGACTTGTTGGGATAAACTGGACATGTATTGCAGTCCCACCAGGAGGAGTGCTGGGCAGAAGGAAGCCGGGTTAGAGGGCCACTGGTGATCTTAACCAAGTGTTCTCAGAACACACCCTGACCTCTGACCTCTCCGTCTGTGGGACTGACCTCCCCTTCCAGTAAACAAAGTCTGCTTCAATTCTACACACAAGATGGGCAGATAAATAAAAATTCAGTTTGTGTATTGGTTTATTCTGGAGAATGACTGAAGCTGGAGAACTGAAGTGTGTATACTTTTGTCACTATTTGATACCCTTTCTATCATTTAGAATTGGCTTGGATTCATTGGGGCTCCTCCATGAAGGACTGCAACATTTTAATGAACCCATCAAACTCTTTACAAAAGCTGTGGCCTTCCACACACAATACGAGGGCTAGTTCATTCAAGACTTCTTTCCTGAAATAGAATATCTTTTTTACCTGCTATTATGATCGCGTTGGAGGAGGGAAAATGGAACAAGAGCTTGAATCATTCAGTCAGTTGATGACACGGTACGTAATGCAGGCATTATAAGTACTGAAATTGGTACTAATGCATAGATTATAATAGACTAGTAGGGCAGAGGGTTCAGTGAAAGCAGACCATGTTATTGCAGGGATAATCCTGCATAGTAGCGACTGTGGCTTTATACGCATTATATGATATGCATACTGCAGTTTAGGATGTTGCTATTGGTCTGAAGAAGATCCATATAGAGTGAGGAGAGCCGAAAGTGGAAGAAACCTGAATATTTGGATCATTCATTGATTAGTGCCTCAATGTGACAACTTGATGTTGAGTCAACGCATACGCCAAGAAATTTAGCAGACTTCACTCTCATGATTATTTATATAGTGAGTTGAATATGATCGCTGTTACTGTGATTTGTGATCAAATGAAAGACTATGTCATTAGTTGTATTAATGTTAGGAGATAAAGTCTTGCATTTAAAGCAAGAATCCACTTTCTCTAACTCCCTGCTGTCATTTCCTGAAGCACAAGACAGTGTTTTGTTCTAAAACGGTGCTCTGTAAATAAAGCTGATACAGTCTGAGTGGAGCTGCTTTGAAACAGTGCTTGGAAATAGTCCTGAAACCTGTTTCATAAAGAGATTTTTCTTAAATTACTTATGACACATAGACACTGGCAGAGATATGAAACTTGGTGAAATCACGTCTCTCAGCTGAGCGTCTAGACATCTCACGAGGTGCAGTGAATTATTCAAACACAGCTTAGTTGACAATGAAGGGCTCTTATTGTGGATTACACATCAACACCATCAATATCGAGTGTTTACAGGAGCATTGCACAGACTACACCTTCTCCTCTGTAACACAACTGCTTGAGAAGAAGTGCAGTCTATCAGATGTGTTTGATGCCTGTCTTTCCTACTGTTACACAACAAGCAAACAGACAAACGAGCGCTCGCTCCAGTTCTATTTGCAGCTGTGAAAAGCTGCCAGAAGCCCCAATCTGAGCAGTTTAGCACCTGGATGTTCTCCTAAATCCCATTCTTCAGATAGCTTACGCCTCCCAGTCCCAGGAAACCTCCTCCAACCCTGAACAAATCCTCAAAAGGACACGCTCATCACACGCGCACACACATACACAGCAACATTCAGGGGAAACAAAAGCCTTCGCCAAACATCAGGCACGACGCACCAGACGGGCCGTTTCTTGCTGAACGCTGCGATTTTTGACAAACTGAGTCGCCTGCAAGAGTGGCTACGATGCAATATTAATCTTCATAAAAAAGATAAGATAAAAAAGACTGCGAGACGAATTGTTCCGTTTTCTTACATTGAAAAGAGTAAAAGACTATTGCTGACAGGCCATTTAATTTGTGCGGCTGTGATGGGGCTCCCCTGGCAGGAAACAAATGGCGCTCTGAGGGGCGCGCTCATCATCTTTACACTTTGGATATACATCCGCTCTCTCTGCTGAGGAATTATTCATAGCGAGCATACAGGCCCTGGTGTTTAACAGGCTCTCTGGCGTCACTCTGGTGTGATGAAGGTAAAATGGCTCAAGCACTTAAAAGTAGCAGCAAGTGCTGCAGGGGGGCCTCTGAAGGCACACACACACGCGCTCGCACACACACACACACACACACGCACACGCACACGCACACACACACACACACACACACACACACACACACACACACACGCACATACACATACATACAAAACTACCGTCTTTACTTAGATGAAAGGGGTCACATGATTTTAGCAACTGAGCAGTAACCCTAACTCAGTTAGCACGTCTCAGCGATGTCCCAGCAGCAAGAGGCCATTTGTTTCCATTCGTACCTGATCCGGATTTGAGGACTCCGACTGCGAGTCTGACCTCTGGATGAGGCTGCGTGCCAGTGGGTGCCGCCCTTGACGTCAACAAGTGAGCAGCTCCCTGTGCAGGCATCGGGGGTGAATCACCTCCACACCTGCAGGAGCTCCTCTCAGAGACCAGCGTGTCTCCAGCCAAAGGTGTGAGTCAGTCGCTCCCCACTCAGGACGTCGGCTCACATCGAGTCAAACACGGCGGGCTTCGGACACACCACATCAGCCTCCACCAGCAGCACTCTCCCAGAGCGCCCTGGCAGTCTGCACTGCACTTGAACATGAGCTGACCCTAATTTGGCCGAGGACGGGCTGATTCTCTCAGATTTAAGTTTTCATTCCCTTTGCAGGCAAGTAGGTCAACTCATGTTATGAAAGAACATAATTATGTTTATTTTGTATTTTGCCCCCCACTGAAAAAGAGGGTCTCTACGTTTTGTGTCTTCCAAGATTTACAGTATATTAAAGGTGAGGTGTGTAATATTTGGATAATTAAGAAGAAACAGTGACATCAAGAGGTTACATTTTAGACTGCGTCTTTCTTTCACTTAAGTACCCTTTGGGTCTCTGTGCCTTCCCTCTCCCGAGCTTACCAGTGAACTACGGCCTACGAGCACAAACTTGGATACGTCACTCAATGCGAGCAGTCACCCTAAATACAAAACGTGCTGCCAGGTGGGCTGGATTGTCTATACTGGCTTCCTTAAAGAAATGGCGGTGCCAAATGGCGGCTAACTGGGAGCAAGACCCTTGCTCTATGTATATTCTTATCTTACCAATCTATGGATAGGAAAACCAAATAACTTTGACTGTGCTGTGAGTGTGCACTTTTATTTATGTATTTATCGGCAGTATGTTAAGCTTTTACCGACATAAATATCCAACATTAAGCCAAATTTTACACACTGGACCAATGATGATGACGATAAATCTGTTCAAATAGTCTATACTACCCACAGAATACACCCCAAAGTTGACCTGCTGGTTTCCATCTCTCTGACTGAACAAGTTCCTCCTTTCTCTGCTTTCATTCACACCTTCCCAAAAGAAAGACATGAAAAGAGACCTTCACCCTCCCCTTACAAGCATCGTATTTGCCAAGCTCTGCCAAAGCTTTCGGCCGCATGCAGAGAAATTCAAACAGAAAAAAATAAGTTGTTGGCAGCCTTTCTCTCCGGTGCTGCTCCCTGTGTTTACTCTGCCATTGGCTGCCGTTTGCACAGAAATACGCCGTTTGTTTCTCTGCGTGGGAAATTACTTTTAAAGGGTTGCAATCTCAATTTTCCTCCGACGGCAACATCAAAGTCGAAATTGAAAAGGAATCTCAATGCCGTTCCAAACCTGCGTGCTTCCATTGCAGATCCATTCCATTCAACATGGGAGTCGTGATTCAAAATCATTTCAAACTCATGTTTCAAATATACGAGGAATTAGACGGATGGAAAAGACCACACTGCCATCAATCTGTTGGAGGTTTAAAAGGCAACATATCACAGATGATCAGTGTTTGTGGATTAACACAAGAGTTATGTATATATACAGTGGGGAGCAAGGGTCTTGTCCCTTGTGTCTTTAGACAGCTCTTTGGTCTCGGCCATGAGGGAGAGGTTGCAGTCTGACTGTTTAGGGGTGTGGACAGGTGTCTTTTATACAGATAACAAATTCAAACAGGTGCCATTATTACAGGTTACGAGTGGAGGATCTTAATGAAGTAACACGTCTGAGAGACAGAATTCTTGCTTGTTTGTAGGTGCTAAATGCTTATTTTCTGCACCGTAATACAAATAAATTATTTGAAAATCATAAAATGTGAATTCCTGTATTATTATTATTATTGTTATTTTTACATTCTGTCTTTCACAGTTGAAGTGTACCTGATATGAACATTACAGACCTCTCTCATCTTTTTAAGTGGGACAACTTGCAGAATTGCCAAATACGTTTTTGCCCCACTGTATGTTAGTGTCCGTCATTAGGGGATTTAGCAGTGGCTATCTTCCGCCCATATAGTCTTCACCCATTGGACTCCTCATATCAGCACAGACCCCCACAGTGAGGGAGACCTTCACATGATGACATCAGCATGGCAACAGGGGGCAGAGTCTGTGTAGCTCCATCGTCAGACCTGACTGACTGCCCTCCCACTGATTAACAAGACACACCAGCAGCAGCTGCCCTTTGCTTGCAGGTGTGCAGCCACTTGAGAGTCCCGCCAGCGGCAGGTTGTTGCTAATCACTATTCACGTGTGCGACGACGTCTCCAGCATCTGTGGAACAGGGAGCGCCGTCGTCCTTTGTGATCCGCTGGGAGCCTCCAACACTTTCTATAGGAGGTCGCACACTCATGTCGATGGCTCTCAGACATACACCAGTCTCCTCTGCCGCACAGGGAAATGTCATCTTTCGTCCTTGACTGTACCAAGACTCATTATAGGCTGTATTCTTGGAGGAACAAAGTGCCACTTGCAGAGAATGAGTGGCCACATTAAATGGCAGTGGTCATCTGAGAGCGGAGAGGTGAAATATCAACGAGCATAATGGAGGAACTTGAAGAGAACAGCGGGGAGCTCAAAAACTCCCTCTAATTAGCCTCTGACTCTGTGTGTGTGTGTGTGTGTGTGTGTGTGTGTGTGTGTGTCTGTGTGTGTGTGTGTGTGCGTGTGTGTGAATTCACTCTACTCTATCTCTTTATCTGGCTGCTGTGCTTCCACGCCAACTGCGTCCTTCCCCTGCCAGACCCGACCTTATGGACCTGGTGGTGCTGCTGGTAATGAATACTGGTCAGTGTTGGTTCCCAGTCTGGTTACGAACGAGTTTGTTCGAAAGGTGCTGCTGCCACCTTGCTGTGATTTTGCCACAACCAATGTTAGCTATAGCGTACGGTCTTGCAGTGAAAGGATGGTTGTGAGATGCTGCCCCCTGCAGTCTGCCTTTTGGAGGTCACTCAACATTTTGTTTGGTTTAGTTTTGAAACCAGCAGTTGGTGAATAATCAGCCGGCATCGCTCACTCCTTCCAGTAGAAGTCAGCACTTCATCTTCTTCTTTGGTTCTCAAATCTTTCAGTCATATTATCTGTTTCATTCCTTCTCTTGAGCTCTCAGTGACTTTGCCAGAGATCATCCTCATCCTCTTCTTCCTTCTCTTTCTCCTCCTTCTCCTTCTCTTCCTCCTGCTCAGGCTGTCACATCTCTGCATCTCCTCGCTGGCCTGATCTTCACTCTCTTTCCTCAAAGTTCCACGTCCCCATTTCTCTGCTTTAGCTCTAGCGTTAGCAAATCAAAGTGACAGTGTTTGACCTTCTCCTCCTTCTCCCCCCCCTTCTGCCCTGCTCCACTCCCTCCATCTCTCACCTCCAGGTCTCTGACATGATATGAGCTCCCAGCATAGAGTCAGCTCCACCTGCTGCTCCTCCATCGCCCCTCCTCCCACCTCAGTGGGTTACCTGCCAGCGCTGGCGGACAGCAGCCAGCTCTACTTGTTGCTTCGGTTAATGTCAACTCATGCTCACGGTCTGACTTTGGAGGATAGACAGAATAGAAGTACAGTGGACTGCTAGTTTCTTTAGCTGTCAACTGAGGAAGAGAACTAGCAGCTCTCATGCTCTGACATTCAGTGTGTTTACACGCAGAGCTTAATCGGACTAAGCAGGTTTTGCAAAGGAACGGTGTCTTCAGTTATGCACACGCTCATTAAAGTGCCGACCGTGGAGGAAGCTCGTGCCGCTGCACGCCGTTTCCAGCAGAATAACAACTGGGTGTCTCAATCGGAGTTCTCCGATTCCAGTCGGAGTTCTCAAACTCCGATCATAATCGGACTAAGGTGTTTACATGCACGTGAGTTCTCCGATCATAATCGCACTAGGGCAATAATTTGAATTTCTCTAGTGCCATGTAAACGCACTGACTGTGACATGCAACTTGGGTTTTTTGGGGTTGGTTTGGAATTCATTTTAGAATTTGTCTGGCCTTGTCGACTGCAAACTCATTGTAATCTGGTTAGACGATACAGAGGTTGTGGGGCTGGTGCTTCCAGCACTGTGAGCATTTTGTACCGGAAAGACACAAATACAAGGCAACAAAGTCACCGCCCCCACCTCATGCTGCCTTTGGTAGCTGGCTGTCATCTCCAGCAGAATGCTAACGATTTAGCTTCTCCCCGTTTGATGCCACTTGTCATGCTTTTCCCTTGAAACTATTTGTCTACAATAAAGACAAAGGATAATAAAGCATAACGGCTGTAGATCCCAGACTTGGAGTTTGCTTGGTTCCAGGTGATTAATGTCTCCACTGCCAAAATCCTACCGGCCACTCTGACCCCGCTGCTTTTCACGATCATCGATTCCAAATTATTAATTGATTTCTGCTCCGCTGGCTCATCACTCCTCATCCTCCCTCGCCTCCCCTCCCCTCCCTGTGACCTCGGCAGCGGCGGGCTGACTGGATGGAGCCTCGCACAGCGCTAACCTGATAAATGCCGGTGTCGGCGGTGATGGATGGGAAGCCCTCGTCGTCTACCCAGCATGCAACGGCGCCGCGCTGGAACGCAGCTCCATTAATTATCATTCACAGGAGAGGCCCAAAGGGGGATATCTGTCTCTGTCGCTCGCACTCTGACACAATTCGAGGGGAAGATCTTTTTTAGCGAGGCCCCCCCATCGCTTCTCTCTGGCGGCCGCGCTGAAACAAAACAGCGCAGAGCTCAAATCAGATCAGATCAGACTCTGCAACACATCCTGGTTTGTCTTCACCACTTCTGGTTGTGCCGCTGCTTCACTTCCACCCCGTCCTGTCTGCCCTGATGTTGCAGGCCACATGGAGGCGCTTTAAGTCACTTCACTTTGATGGAGTTGAAGAAATAAACTATTTAAATGGGCCGTCATCAGCGACGAGGGGAATATACCGTCCCTGGCTTAAACGACGGCACTGACTCAACGTGAAACATGGTACACGTGAGCTTTATGCCTCGCTGGCTAAATGGAATTATAATGAGCTAAAGCGATAACAGTCAGAGAGCAGGACTGCTGATTACACTCTGTGTATGTTTTCAAGACAAGAATCAGTCACTTCATTTTTCACTTTCACTCTTCTGCCGACGTTGAGAAAATAAATGTCAAACGAGCAGTGAAATAGCAGCTTAATGTGACAAGAGCGGCTCTAAAGCGAATCCATCAAGGCCGACTGTAAACAAGCCTCCGGGAACAGATGCTGTTTGGTCGACCTTGATACCAACAGCAATAAATGATCATTAAGCCCTTCGTCACAGTGCGCGTGTGGAGCGCCTCAGTTCCAGCAGGGGACCAATCCCCCCACCCCCCCCCCCCCCACCCCAATCACACACTGCCCCAAGGGAGGGGAGCCTCCACATTTACCCAGACGATTAACCACACAATGTCCCCAAAATCAAACAGGGTACCTCCCCGGCAGGCTCTCCGCGGGAACCCCCTCCGCTACCCTGACGCTGATTAAGCTCCCATTCAGTCGTCCCAATTAGCTCTGGATCTACAGTCTGGGGTCTCCATCATGGGAGTAACTTCTCCACAGGCAAAGCAACATTGGCTGCTTGTCAACAATAGCACAAATCAGTGAAATCAGCAGCTTTCAGTCACCACAAGAAAAAAAAAAGATAAATCAAGAGTTAAAAACAACATCTTGACTTGGAAGGTCAATCAGAGATTTGAAACTTGCATCAGTAGGTCTGAAGTCTGAGTTTCAGGTTAGCATAAACTCAGCCATGGAACCCCATGCGTTAACACTGACACTCATGCAGAGCTTAATCGGACTAAGCAATAATTTGGTTTTCTCGTCCAATCGGAGTTCTCACCTTGCCCCCGTATACATGCAGCTGAGAAATTCAAATTATTGACGGGTCCTCCTCCCAACACTAGGGGGTGGAGTGAGTCTTTTCAGCCGGTCAGCTGCTTTCGGTTGACATATTAAATCTATTATGATATGGAACGATAGTTCATAATGTACGTGTTACTTGCTTTGCAGATAAGGTGTACCCTATTTCTTGTGCTCCTGGTTATTTTAAAAGGCAGACTAGAACGTCGTCTGCTGTTGGAGGGCTACAACAACACAATGTCTTCGATGCTACGCTTTGTGCCGTCGCTACGGACCCCAAACTCTCGTTCTTGTTGGATTCGGGTTCGGAGCAGGCTGGTGGGAGAGTTTGTGTACAGGTTTTGCAAAGGAACGGTGTCTTCAGTTATACACACGCTCATTAAAGTGCCGACCGTGGAGGAAGCTCGTGCCGCTGCACGCCGTTTCCAGCAGAATAACAGCGAAATTACCAAAATAAAAACAAATCAGAAAAACATCTCTTTGGAGTGCTTTTATTTACAAAGTTAAAATTCTTCTAACTTACAAAAAATGTGAACGAAAAGGTAGAAATATAAATACGAAGGAATACGTATTTGTTCAGGGGTGCGCAAAGCCGGAGCCCTGCATTTGCTGCGCTACCCTTTTTAAAAAGGTCTCCGTTGCGCGTTATTTTAAGATGTCCATCTCTTTTAGAAGAGAAAGCATCACCCCGGTCTCATCCTCTCTCCAAATGTCAACATTCTTATTCGCGTTTGCCAGATTGTTTCGCGCCGTCTGTTTTGTTTGACGACGTAGCTGTGCGGTCATGAGTCGCGAGAGCGAGGCGTGGCGCGTGCGCACTCGCATTGTCCAGTTAATAGTCCGATTAAGGCGTATACATGGCAGAGAAATTCGAATTCCAATCGCATTATCTGGGTGTCTCAATCGGAGTTCTCCGATTCCAATCGGAGTTCTCAAACTCCAATCATAATCGGACTAAGGTGTTTACATGCACGTGAGTTCTCCGATCATAATCGCACTAAGGCAATAATTTGAATTTCTTTAGTGCCATGTAAACGCACTGACTGTGTAATAAACACTTTGCCAATAAATTAGGTCCACCAACAACTTGCACCTATAGGAATGCTGTCATGTTGCTTTCAAATGCAAACTATTACATACTGTGTTGCTTGCAGATTCTATTAGCTAACAGTGGTAACAACAAGAACAGAAGAACTTGGTTCTCGCACCGAGATGACTTCAGCTGCACAAATCTGACATCTCTCCCAACTAGAAGTTTCAGCCAAGAGGCCAAATAACCATTCCTTTGTTTCTTGCAGTGGGTAATGAGCCTAGTGCTAGATATATTCCATAATAAGTCTGAATGGCCAAGCCATTCAGTCGCAGGTAGGGTTGCCACCCGTCCCATTTTCCCCAGAATTGTTCTCTTTTTTCACCACCTGTCCCGGGAAAAATGAAATCTCTCCCGGGACACAATTTGTCCCGTTTCTTAGGGAAAATGACAAAACCACATTTGATTTCCGTCTGTGGTCTAGATAGGGTTGCCAACCCTCCTGTAAAATACGCGATTGTCTCATATTTGGCAACTAAAAAAGCTGTCCCGTAATGAACTGATACAGGACGCACTTCACTTTGTCCCGTATATTTCGGGGAGCCCCCCCGTTGTCGGCAGACTTGAGAGCTCTCTCTCCCACCCTCGAGATGTTGAGATGATTTGAAACTGTAGGAGGTGGCAACCCTAGTCACAGGTCAGTAGAGAAAGTTGACCCCCCCCAGCGCCAGTAATTCTGAATAGACAATGCCTTTTATGACAGTATCACTATCAGAGTGCCAGAAGAAGTTAGTTGTAGCCTGCAGTGAGGATCCTTTGGCTGCCATGAACAAAACTCACGCCAACCGCTGATGTTAGTGATTCCAAGGGAGCAGGCGAAGCCTCAAAGGTCTCTGTCTACCCTGCAGATTGCCAAGCTCCCCCGCTGGCCTCGCTCATGAATCACTTAATGACATTTTCTCCGCAAGTTTTAAGAGATCTGCTGAGTGTTGTTGATCAGCGTAACCCTGAGAGGTGAGGCTGTGGGTGGAGGAGCGATTAGCAGCAGCCGCGCAGCATTCGCCCTTTCTGATTAGAGCCCATCTGAACGCGGGCATTAGCAAAGAGCAACCTCCTGGTGAAAGCCTGATGGCCAATTATTCAAATCGCGCCACGTTTGCTGTTGATTGATGGTAAACATGATAATCAGTTACAGATACACTTCCCACTCGGGGCATTAGGCCAACTGTTGCTCTGCAGTGATGTGTGACTCATAGATGACATTTCTCTCCTGCGTATGTGTGTTACTGTACAAATGTCCAGTGTTGGAGGACAAATATGACACAACTGACAGCTCCATTGTGTTGAAAATATCCCTGAAGAAGGTACAAAGTGGGGACTGGAAGCTGGGGAGGTGCCAGACCACCTCCAAGACACTGCCTTTGAGCAAGGCACCAACCCCAAAGTGATCCAGGGGCAGCGAAAATGAAGGCACCTTCACTCTGAAACAAAGGTACAAATGTATGTAGAGTGTATGCTTAGAATGTAACTGGAGTTTTGTTGGGTGCAGTGTGTACTATGTGTGTCTTAGTGAATATTCTTCTTAGAACCAGGACGACTGTGGCTCAGGAGGTAGAGCGGGTTGTCCAATGACTGAAAGGTTGGCGGTTCAAATCCCACTCCATCCTTGCCCTTGTCCTTGCGCAAGACACTTAACCCTAAATTGCTCCCAATGGGGCTGGCAGCACCTTGCATGTATGAATGTGTGCCTAAATGGGTGAATGAGAGGCCTTTGTAAAGCACTTTGGGGTATCGTGAAGGTGCTGGGAAGGCGCGATATAAGTGCAGTCCATTTACCATTGCAAAATGGCGTAGTGAGGACAAAAAAACAGGAATCACTAAAGAAATTCTGTACATTATAAACTTATGAGGTTCTATGAGATTACGCACAGGGGTTGGTATAATCCTAACCTGAAATTAAAATCCTAACCTGAAACTATGTTTGTCCATAGGTATTAACTTTTGGACAAACAAGCATTGTGATTTGTGATGTCAAAATCAAAGCACGAGCTGGCGTTCAGGTTTGATTTAAACCAAGAATTTTCAGGCCTCTCTTCCCCAGCGCCCCTTGGAGTCCAATCATCTCTGCTCCCAAACACATTTCCTCCGGATCACCTGAGATCTCTGGACTTGAAACGGCGCCTCCCGCCTGCACTCCTTCCCTCTGATCTCCAGATTAGGATTCAGGATGTCGAGCCGTCTGGACCCGTGTGTCTGATACAAAGGTCTTGTTCAGATTCATCAGCCGCCGCAGGGAGAGCAGTGACGGCCCAGTGACAAAAACATGGAAAAGAGTCTGTGATCAATAGCCTCCGGGGAAGATCAGGAGGCCGAGGAGAAGCAGGAGGAGAAGGCTGGATGAGGGTAAAGTCATTAAACTTTTATGCTGGAGTCTCAGCGGGCTGCCGACTGGAGGCTGAATATCAGTAGCCACTGGTGTAAAACACACAGTGTGAACTTTTTTTTTTTTTTTGCTTGCAAGCAGTCTGGACATCTTCAAGTTATTATTAATCAGAGTTATGCCTTTTAAATTGCACTATAAATGAGAATTAATACCCAAGATTATAGGGAAAATGCCCACGCCTGTGGCTGTTTCCTGTTTCCTGCCTCATCCTCATCCCTCTATGAGTTAAACTGCTGCGTTTTGGTTCCAAAGCTGCAGAAAACATGAGCAGATTCTTTTTTCCCAACGGGATGAGTCAGGAGCTGCTTACTTTCTGTCTCTTTGCTCCACAACTCCAAGCAGCTGGTTCTAAAAATCCATCACAGCCTATGTTATACACAAAACAGACAGAAATGCAATGGATATAATCAATGTGCAATTTATGTCTACTTAAGGGCAAAATAATTCAATGTACTACCCAAGTGGGACCTCTGGGGCTATGAGAAGGCTGCTAGTTTCTCAAAGTCAGGCCGGTCATAGTTGGTGGTCATCAGGCACTCATCAGGTGTCTGTACTTGGATTAAATGGTCTTCATTTGAGAGGATGCAGACTCACTTGAACAGGTGGATCCAAACTCTGCACTGCTGTCAAGCATCTGATTATCAGTGGCAGAGCGAACCAGGTAGAACAGGGTGATCTCATCCACCTCAATTCCTCCACGAAGAGGAAAACAATAACAGTTTGTAACAGGTGAGGAAGCTAATGCTAACCAGTTAGCATGCCAGCTTAAGCAGATCAACACAGGTCTCCTTGTTGCAACACTTTTTGTTCTCGTTATGAAAGAGTCCAAACTGTATTTCACCAACTGTAGTCTTTCTTTTACTCGTCACAAAGCCAACACGATGCTAAGCTACCACGAGCTGCACTCTTCTGAGACTTCCTGCTGGATCAGTGGCCTGCGGCACATCCTCATTTAGAAAACCCACATTATTCACGTGTGAGTCTGTTTGAACTGTGTGCTCTGCAAAAAATGTCACCTCACATTGAACTGCCCCAGAAAACTAAAATGGCATATGTGTTCTGCTTTAATGAAGAGCTTGAGGGGAGGGATGCTAACTGCTTCTGATGTTGCTCATTTTGCTCCTCTAAGGCTCGTCGATGGCGAGCGGAACAGCGAGTGCCAAGCCTGTGTGACGGTGTCTCAGCACACGTAGCATTTTCTGCGTCAAACTACTTTTTGCGACACGTCAAGGGCCCTCAAAGAGTTTCTATGAATTGAATTTCTGAAGTTAGAAGAAAGTAAGACGAAAAATACACCTGAAATAACAGCATTAATGCAGTCGTCGCCTGCACAGGGAGACTGTCAATTAGCTCAGTGTTAGCGCCGCAGCCACGAGCCGTGTTTAAATTCATATTAGACACATTAGCTAACGGCATCCATTTTTCATGGCAGGAACCTCGAGGCCGTTTCCTCCTTGCAGACTTGTCAGTTCCAGCAAGGACACAAAGTGCAGAATAATGTTCTCGCTGTCTGAGCAGTCAATATTTTAGTTTGGTGGAAGGAGGTACCGTGATTCTCTAATTCCACTCTAACATTCTGATCTCATCTCGAATGCTGAGTGCCAGCGTCACATGTGTCAAAGCACATCATATCATGTTTCAGCAGTCTTAATTAAATCTCATTTGAAACTGGCACAAACTAGCAGTCAGATGCCATGCTTCATGCCTATCTAAATCAATTAGCGCCCCCTGGAATGGCATGCCACAGGTTCAAGACAGGAAGTAAGGAAGTAGTATGTCGAGAAACCCTTACTACCTGCTAATCATTTATTGTATCTTTTTAATTCTTGTAATGAAATAGTTTCATGTGCCACTCCATGACATCCTAATTGTGCCATGGGGGTCAATAAAGTTTGTTTATTAATCAGATTTAGAATTCATCCTAAGGAGGAGTTGATTGGCTAAGTGAGTCCTCCCCACCTGCAGGAGGGACTGATGGGACCTGAAAGGAGACCAACACCCATGACTCCAGGAAACAGTTGGGGGAAACATTCCGCATGAGAGGGTTTCCTCGGGGGGGGGGGGGGGGGGGTGCATCCGTTTACTACTGTGTTTAATCTCACAAACCAAAGCAGTGAAAGTGCAATTCAGCGTTTTCAGTAAAAGAGGCTGCTGTTCCGCTGTACTGGGATTTTTTTTTTTTTTTCCCGGAAAACTTCCTCGAGCTAAAAGCAGATAAGAATAAAAACTTTACTGCGGAATAGTTTTCCCCTCAGTTTGGCTTAAAACATGAAGTCATGAGGACCCTGGCGGAGCAAAACATCTGAACCACCCATTTAACTCCGCCGCTCTGGATCGAGAGGATATTTAGCACCACCTCGTGGTTATTAAATATACGCTAGCATGAGCTGAATGCGATTTCTAAAAATAATGTCTACTAATCGTAAAATCGTGTCTTTGAACTGAGTTTTGAGTTTGTGTTTGTCTCACAAAACCGGGTAGAATGTTGTTCTAAATATATGTTCAATGTGGTTTAAGGGTGATGTGTTTGAGGTGAAGGTTATTTGCTGTGTGTGTTCTCGCTCCTTCTAAGGTAGCGAGTCCTTCGGGGGCCTCGGTCTCGGTTTCCCCCAACAACTCTGCACCTCTTGCTGAACGTATAAATGAAACAGGTTTCTGCAGGAATGGAAACCTGCTCTCTGATTTCTAATTAATTCCTCTGGGCTTTTTTTTCCTCAACAACAAGGTGAAATATTCAGCAGCCAGTCAGAAAACCTCTTTGAGAATAAATTCTTTTCGACGCTTTGATTTGCTCCCGCTGGACATGTTTGAACACGTACGCGGTGTGTGTGTGTGTGTGTGTGTGTGTGTGTGTGTGTGTGTGTGTGTGGAGGGGGGGCTTCTAGCAGCCGATCATTTTGACACTTCACTCAGTGTTGACATTATAATCAAAGATTCACGACGAGCGGTTACCTTGTTGACACACTGCATTTACAGATTTCTGTTTTTGTCACAATGAACTCTTTGCTATAGTTTGCCTGTCTTTGCTTTCAAAGTAAGCTGATAGGTCCAGTCATATGCGTACATTGGGCCAGATCCACGAAGCAATCTGACTGACGTAAACACTGCCAGGCAAAACCAGGCGCAGTTTCTGTCTGTCAAGTGTTTCTGGCCTCAGAGCGACTCTCTCTGATGATGAGCGGTGTTTCTACAGAAAAATATCATACACACACATCTTATCAAATATAAAATCGATTTATTTATGCATTTATTTATTTATTAAGAACGCGAAACATTGATAAGTTACAAGTTCACTTGAAACCTGCACTTACTCGATCAGATCCGCCACTGAACAGCTACAAATCACACTCAGGTGGCGCTTACTGTGAAATATATAACACAATGAAATCTATGTAAGTATACTGATGCGCATTGACTGCGTTCCAATCATGACGCCGCGGTCGTCATGCCTGGAGCACTCAGGAGCGCCAGAGTTTCTCTTTGTGAAATCAGACTAATTAAAATTGTTTGCAGGTTCGGCTTCGTTCTTGCCGCACAATCAAACACACTCGTGTTCATATTGTAACATTCCTGACGTGTGTTCAGTTTTCTATGTGTTCCACTGTTTATTCATGTTCCCGTTTCTGTTGGTGTGGGGCAAACATGTTATACTTCCCCTATTAGAGGACGACAGAGACCCTGGACAGGTGTGTGTGCTGTGCTCGGGGAAATTTCCTTCAGAAATTCAACGTCTGACATTTGCGATTCTGTCTCCTCAGTTGCCTCATTTCTGGGCGTTTTTGCGCCTGTAGTAGCGACGCAAAAATCGATGCAAAGGTGGCGGAGATTACGGCCGCAAAGTCCCAGCAAAACGCTCCGCGATTTAGAGCTGAGCTCCATTCTTTGTGGATGTGGCCCTTCGTCTTGCCAGCTAAAAACAATTCAGACTGCAGTTTGACAGGATGGATATGTGAAAATTTAGAGCCATAGCAGCACAGCATGTAATACCAAAACAAAGAGGTTTTGCACACAAATATTTAAAGTCGCAAGCATATGCATGCAAATGAGTTGGATACGCTAACATTAGCTTTAAAAAAAAATAGGACTGGATATAACCTTAAATTCGAAGGGTCGCCTTCTGTTACCATATCATGTTTCCAAAGGGACCACTATCAATGACGGACCTGCATCCGTTCCTGCTACTTT
>NW_027466092.1:17615000-17745000 GCF_046127955.1 Nelusetta ayraudi | reverse complement strand
TACAGGCTGGCCAGAGGGTGGCGCTTCTGTAATGCTGCTGCTGCTGTTGCCTGCTAGCCCTCCGGTTAGCCCGAGGAAAGCTGCAGGGAGCTGAGTGATTGCGAGAGGACCCCGAGTTTAGACTCTGATGATCTACATGTAAGGAGTTTCTACAAAACAAATACGTGGTTGGGATTGAAGATTAAGGTTAGGTACAACTATTTCAATGGTTAAAGTTGGAGTTAGAATAAGGCTGGGTTAGGGTTCAGCCTGACAATTATGGTGGTGAGGGTTATGCCTAGAGTTTGGTGTGGGGATAGGCATGGGGCTTGGGGTTAGACCTGACCATTCTAGTGGTTATGGTTAGGTCTGGGATTAGCATGAAAGTGTGGGTTAAGATTGGGAGTAGGATTAGGGTTGGGTTAGTTGAGGTTAGGGTTGGGGTGAAAAAAGAAATCTCATTCTTGGACTTGGGTTTGTGCAAGATGATAAAAAACAAAAAACAAAAACAAACTTATATAACTGACTCACTCCAGAGAACAAATGGACACATATTGGACTGGACCTGCATGTGAGTTGGGTGGTAGCAGATGGAAGCACAGGTGAGGCCACCTGCAAGGCATTCCTGCCTGATGCACTTCCACCAGTGCCATCGGACCAGCTGCAGGGTCGTCAGCCGGGAGCCACCCTTCCTTGATGTTTCGCTCCTTCAATCCCGGAACATCTCAGGGTGGTGGAGCAGCGTCTCCCTGCCGCCCCCTGCAGCTGGCCCTAGGATTCACCTCCCCCCCAAGCCTTGTCTTTTCTGCGGAGCCAGAGCCAGAAGCTGCCTTTCTCCGCTTCTTCTGCCAGGTCTTTCAGTGCCCTTTCCAGCTTGGCGCCTCTGATGCCAATGGTCTTGAGGAACCGCTGGGTGGAGGTTCCAGTGAAGCCTGTGCAGCCAACTTCGACTGGGTAGATGTATGCTCTCCAACCAGCTTGTGTGCATGCAGCTGCAAGTTCTGCATACTTCCTGCTTCCTCTCGAATGCGGCCTCCAACCCATCCTCCCATGGCACAGTCAGTTCCACCATAATGACTGTCCTTGTGGAGGCGGACCAGAGCACAATGTCTGGTCGCAAGGTGGTTGCAACAATCTCCTGTGGGAATTTTAGCTGTCGGCCTAGGTCGGCTCTCAGGGCCCACTCACCCCCTGCTGACAACAGGGACTTAGCACTCGCTTTGCTGCTGAGGGCCTCTCCCCCTTGCCTGACGAACTGGATGGGAGGGTGTGGTGTTGATAGGCTGCCGCTATTTGCTTCAAGCCTGCACGCCTCGATGATCTAGCTAGCTTCCGCAGGACTTGGTCGTGGCGCCATCCATACCGTCCCTGGCTCAGTGCGGTCTTGCAGCAGGAAAGGATGTGCTGTAGGCTGGGACATTGGTGGCCACAGAGTTGACAGAGTTCTTCTGTACCATACCAGCGTTGCAGGTTTTGGGGGCTTGGGAGGGTGTCGTATGTGGCCCTGATGAGAAAGCTTACCCTTGCTTGGGGCAGCTTCCACAAATCAGCAAAGGCTATTGCAGATATTAGCTCTCCCGAGTGGATGCATTGTGTAACATCTACTTTGACATAAACTCTGACATTTCGTCACGCTTAACATTTAAAATGTCTGTACATGTTTTTGTAAACAAATCATGATGAATGACCCTTTGATTGGCTTTAAGAGTGAGCATATTTCTGAATCTTCAAAACAGATTTAACATCAGTATAACATTCTAAGGTGCCTCTTTAGAAAATCAAACCATGGTATGCGACAAAAACAACAACGGACACAGGAGCTGTGTCCAAAATGAAGTACTTCTGTTTGGTATACTACTTGTATGAAGTACTCTTATTCTGCTACAGTGCACTTGTTTTCTTTTGTTCTTACCAGAAAAAAAGGAACTGCAAACCTTCTTCTTCATCAAACAGTTCACCATTAGCCGTCTTTACAAACAGTTAAAGAGAGCTACCTCGACATCATGGCTGACTAAAATGTGCTACGATAGCAAGGAGCAGCTGCCAGAAGCATCTGGCAGTTTCAATGCTAAGTAGCATGTTAACACCGATATGCAGATTGTGCATCACCCACAAGGTCTTTGTTGGCATTTTTCCATGCTTCTTTTTGTCTACTTTTACGCATGTGCCTACTCAGGAGTACAAAAGAAGTAAAGAAACGCGTGATTTGGGACACCTGCTTTCGTGACACATGATTAAATTTCTCTCAAAAGTTTTCAAGTAGCTAGCAGAGGAGAGGGCACCTGAGTTCTCAAGACCAAAATGACTGCTCCTCCTTGTTTCCATCATCCATCCAGACGGTTGTAGCAGCTTTGGTGGGAAGTCGCTGCCCCCTGTCTTCAGGGATGTTAAGAATAATAAGCGGTAACATCTTAAAACAGCAGCATTTTGAGCTGTGTCCAGTGAGCGAGGAATTAGGTGCCCTTTTCTTCTCTTCACACACACACACACACACACAGATGGATGTGACCGATGCGTCAGAGAGGCTTTTGTGCAGCACTGACGAGCGCTAGAGTACCGATGTAAGGAGCTAAAATCACAGCACTATTGACGGACACTAAGACGCTTTGTCGCGCTCGTCCGCTGAATCAATCTCGGCATTATTGACGGGAAGTTATACAGAAAAAGGCGAAGCCAGACAATGGCACATGAGAAGGGAGAACAAAAGGACAAAGAAGAATCGGCTGGTCGGCGAGCTGCGGTTCTGCTTCAGGCGAGAGAAATAGAAAAAAAAAGTTAAAGTGGAGAGTAAGAGCAGTAGCTTGGGAAAAAAAACTGCTTTGTTTTGCTGATCAAAGTTCGGAGCTTTTTGATCCAAAAGTTCCAAGCTAATGGAATATTTAATATGAGAGAGTTTCAAAAAACACATAACATAACAGCCGTCAGCGGCTACGCTTTTATTTTCTCCAAGTGGTTTTTGGTGAAACTTGCTGTGCGCGTGGTAAACAATGGAGGCCGTGAGTGTCCTGAACGAGAACAAGTCCGCTCTTCTTATTTAGCACAAGGCTCGTTGAGCATCTGTCCAAAATAAATTTGCTTTGGCGACTCACCACATTTATCCCATTGAGTTTAGAAGTTCAGTGGTTCTCTGTGTGGGGGGGTTGTCTGCGGAAACACCGGGAGAGTCCCAGCTAACGTTGGTTCTTGAAGGTCCAGGTGCAGGATTTCATACGTCCAGGGGTTCAACACCTCAGGTCCATCCTTCTCACTCACTAAATCCTCTTTAAGATCGTCCAATCATCCATCCCTCTGGTAATGAAGCTCCTCCCCCTCCTCCTCCTCCTCTAATCTCCCCCGCCCCCTTCCCTGGGGACCAATGGTTCCTCTCCTCCTGGCCCTAATTGACGGCAGGCCATTAAAAGGCCATTCAAGTAAGCATCCAGCTCAGCATTTGACAGACGAATGCCTTCTTTGAGCCTTTAAACCTCTCGCTCCATCAGTACCCGCACCGCACCCCCACCGCCACACCCCCCGAGACTGTGGTGCATTGAAAAACCAGCGGCTTGGGTCGGGAGGTGTGGGGGGGCGTGGCCAGAGGTCGTCTACCCTTCTATTGCTGGCTCCTTCCCAAAATACCTCTCTGCCTTTCCTCGTGTAAATTATCCTCGGCAGTTAACGCCTGACACTCTGCCGCCCCCTCCCTGCCTGACCGTCATGTGGTTATGATGCACAGTAATAGCGGGCTGTCGCACCTTTAACCCCCCACCCCCCATTCTCTACCCGTCGGAGCCATTATCCCCTCAGAACTGCCTGGCTGTGATGGATTCCCTCTGCAGAGCAAGCCAGCCAGAAAACCCAATTATCTGCGTGTGTGTGCGTGTGTGTTGTGTGCGTGTGCGAGCTTGTCAGTTGTAATTACCCACTGTTGGCCTGATCATTCAGAGCGAAGTTTCATGATCATAAATCTCAGCAGTATTTTCAGTTGCTTTTCAACGAGTGGCCGATTACTCTTCAACTCTTCTACTACATTCTTCAGCACATCAGAGTCCAACATGTCTGGCCTGCCGACAGCAGCTTTTCATTTTACACTTGAAATAGCCCGCTTTTCAAAACAACTGTGGGACTCCGGCACCCCCGCCTCCCACCCCTTTGACCGAAAATTCATTTTACAATATCCAATTTAATCCAAGGGCTTTCACATGTGCAGTCCAGTTAGGAACCACATTAATGACTAAGAGTGGGTGACCGCTGTGCTGAGACCATTGACTGGAGACAAGCTTTCCCATTTAGTCTTTCAAAGGCCCAGTGTGTAAGATTTGGCCGGATTAATGATTTTTATATAGGTAGAATCTTAATATACTGCCCATAAATATATTATTTCAAGTGTATAATTACAGTACAATAAAAGTAATTTGGTTTTCCTACCTTTCTAACTGTTCTTATTCATGCATAAGAATATACATAGAGCAGTGGTCTTGACCCAGTTAGCTGCCATCTTGCCCTGCCATTTTTCTATGGAAGCCTGGTGTGGACAATCCAGCCCGCCTCACAGCGAGTTTCGAATGTAGGGTGAACGCTTGCATCTTCGAATAAAACAGCAAAGAAGAAGGTGGAGGAGGTATCCAGGTTTGGCTGTGCAGGCCACTGTAGTTCACTGGCAAGCTCGGGAGAGGGCGGGTGAGCACTGCAATCCAAAATGTGACCACTTGAAGTTGCTGTTTCTTCTCGAAATCTCCAAATATTCCACACTTTTATTATAATTTTATTAATCACCTTTAAATGTATTGAGATCTGCAGCCATGTTCTTCCCAACACATGAGAAAGTCTCTATGTCTGTCGCTAGTCACTGCTAGCCAGTCAAGACATACAGTAAAGGGACTCATTGACTAATAGTTTGCAAAGTCAAAAACGTCATTGCACATGCAATCTAATGGCGCAGCAACTGAATCTACTGAGGAGGTGCAGAGAGTATTGGGTCTGTCAAATGGACAAAGTAGCGAGGGCAGTTTGATTAGCACGTTCAGCTTAATGAATATGCAGCTACAGAAACACAATGTTAGATGGAGAGGATGCAAGCAGGTCATTTACACACACACACACAGTGATTTCACAAAGCTGAAAGCCATCTTTATTTCTTAAACTGAGGACAGTGGCTCCTTATGATCCTGCTCCTCATCTCATTATTCTCATATTTCTGGACTTTTTCAACTCTTACGTGGTTTTGAACATTTAGAATCCTGCAGCGTTAGTAATAATTGTATGTGCTGCTCATCTCTTGTCTTGCTGTCATGATCTACATGTGTAAAACTCTCTTGTCTGTCATTTTTTTTCTTGTCCTCACCCAGTTCCGAGGTCAAAGGCTGGGGGGCAAGAATGTAAAACCCTTTGAGGCGAAATTAACTTGTGAAATGTGATCGACTGAAGAGGAAGAGGAAGGTGGCAATCATGAACCTTTCACATTCTTACTTTGATTGTATTTTGATTTGATGTTGGGGTTAAATTCCCTGACCTGAGGCCTTTCTGTGTGGAGTTCTCTGGTTCTCCCTGTGTCTGCGTGGGTTCTCTGCGGGTTCTCTGGCTTTCTCACACAGTCCAAAATAATGCCTGTGAGGCGAGGAGTGAACACTAAATTTTGTGGGTTTTTTTTTTTTTGTGTGTGTGTGTGTGTGTGTGTGTGTGTGTGTGTGTGTGAGAGAGATAGAGAAAGAGAGATAGTGCGGAGTGTTGTGGCCCTGTGGTAAACCGCCACTGACCCTGAGTGCAGGGGAAGCTGCGGCAGAAAATGAACCAATGCACTGCCTCCGTATCTACAGGGCACCTGGATTGATTTCTTTGCCTTCTTCCTTGTGCACACGATAATTAGATTGTGTGTTAAAGAAATGATAGCGCGTGCACAGACACTTGTTTTGGGCCTGCTGACAATCTCACTGGATGTAGATGTAGGCCGTAAAGTGTGCACTGTTGAGGCCCGACTGCTATCCAGGGGGAAATAACATGTTGCTTCGTGCCCGAGGCCTCGGTAATTGAGATAATGTAAACAACGCTGTAAATATAAAGCGACGAGGGGCTGAAGCCACACTGGCGTGATGTGTTGTGACGCGACTCCGCACATTTCCTTTGTTACGCTGACATTTACGGCGCCGCACAAACAAGATGAAACGGCGCTCGCTGGCGTCTACAGATGCTGCCAGCTCACACCGGCTCGAGGGCGAGAAAGTCCTCGGCAGCCCAGTTTGTTGGAGAAGCCGGTGATCACTCCGACTGATGAACCGTCTTCGGGTAAATACCTTGTGTTGTATGAATCACCTCGCAATCGCATCATGAAAAAATAATTGCAATTTGCTGTTGTTTGTATCCCTTTATTGTCGCCCCCAGGCATCTTCTTCCTTCCACTGCGGCGCTTCCTCAGTTCACACGGAGTGACACAGTGAGCTGCCTCCATCTGATTTTCTGAATTAATTACTCAATAAATTACCTCATTATTCTGGAGCAAGATTTATCTTGTTAATTTAGAAAATAATGTTTTTGGGGTTTTTTTTTTTAATAAGGTGACCACAGGGACTCACCGCAAATCATTAAACAACCACACACTTTACACAGAGATAATACAGTCTATTGTAAATCCATTAACCTGATGTAATTGTTGGCGCAGTTGACGCAGCCATCTTACGAGGAATAACTTGCGTTATTTATCTTTTCGACGGAGGAAGAAAAATCACTCCGCTCACTTCAGTCACCATTGAACCGGAAAGACCAAGAACTTTATTGACACACCGACATTTACATAGAACAGTACGGTGATGCACGAGATCACATGTCAACACCCCCACTTGATCTCATGCTATACAGACTGTACAACTTATCTTATAAACAACTTATATGCTTACATACATTTTTGCATATATACTTCTGTCTGTAGCTTTACACACCGAACAGATATCTCACAAATTTCTCCATTTTGAACTTTGTCATCGGTTTGGTCATGATATCTGCGACCATACTCTCTGTAGGACAATATTTGATTATTATCTTTCTATCGTTGAGAGCTGAGCGAATAAAATGATAACGTATGTCAATACGTTTGCTCCTTTGACGACTCACTGGATCTTTGGAAAGAGCAATCGCTCCTTGGTTGTCTACAAAGGTCGTCACTGGTGTCAACTGACACTCATTTTCCATTCCACTCATTAACTGTATAAGATACAGACTCTCCTGAGTGGTCGCAGCCAACGCCATGTATTCGGCCTCACATGTAGATAAGGCAACAGTGACCTGTTTCTTTGATTTCCACGAAATAGGCGGCCCACTGTCAGTCAAGCTGACACAAAATCCTGTTGTGCTTCGCCTGTCACTCAAATCGGCTGCCCAATCAGAATCGCTGTATGCAGTCACTTTTAGGTTTGTCTCACATTTTTGTAACACAGTTTGTAATCCATTGTTCCTTTCAAATACCTCATTACATGTTTAGCCGTTAACCAGTGTTTTTCATTTGGTTCAGATAAATGCTGTGATAATTTGCTCACTATCCAGCTCAGGTCAGGTCTTGTACACATCATTATGTAAATAAGGCTTCCCACTACCTCACAATACATCTTTGCATCAACAGGATCGGCTTCACTGATCGAGCTTTTGTTCCCATGGCGTAGACCTTGATTTACATTCAATCATGCCAAATATTTCCAGTACTTTAAAGATGTACTTGCTCTGGCTCATTTTTACAACTCCTCTACTCTACTAAATGTTTTATTTTCCCGAGGTCTTTCATTTTGAATTTTGCTGACAGTGTATTCTTGACATCTGATAGTAAATCATCATTAGTTGCAGCAATGATAAGGGCATCACCCCACATTATTAATATTGCTCTCTCTTTTCCTGTTTGCTTAGTGTACACGTAATGGTCAGCTGGATTTTGAATAAAACCATTTTCACATAGGTAGTCACTTAACATCTGGTTCCAGTTTCTACCGGATTGCTTTAATACAGTGATTTGTTCAGCTTACACACAAGTTTTTCATCAGTGTCTGAGCGCTGCTCAAATCCTTCGGGTTGTTCAATATACAGCTCGCAATCAATAGGAGCATGTAGATATGCTGTCTTAACGTCCACCTGATGTATATTAGAGATGGGCATTCCAGCTCTTTTTAGAGAACCGGCTCTTTTGGCTCGGCTCACTAAAAAGAGCCGGCTCTTTCGGCTCCCAAACGGCTCTTCAAATTTTTTGGTACCTAAAATAATTTATTACCAACAGTAATAAAAGATTATGCGTAATATGAATTACTAATGTAAAAAAAAGAGACATGGACTATATCCAATGTTTATAATATAAACACACCTTTATTTATACACTCTAGAGTGATAAAAACTAAAACAGTAAGTGCAAAAAACAAATGTTAAACTATTTACAAATGAACTTAAATAACTATTAACAATTTTAAACTTTTAAACTTAAACTTTTTATGTTTCTTTCTCTGTAATTATCTGCCCTGTTTTGGAGAAGATTCTCTCTGAGGGGACTGATGTTGCTACAATGCACAGTCTCCATGCCATCACATGTGTAAGGCATCGGTAAATTGAAGCCTGCAGTTTCGTGGCGGTGGAATCTGCTCACCGAGCCGCGCTGTTGCGCAACAAAACGGGTCAAACAACCCGGCAAGCGACCCGGGTGATAATCGGCTCCGATCAGCTCCGCATCGATCGGCTTGCGATAGAATTGGGACACCTGGGACAACGCCACCTTTTTTACCGGCTGCACGGATTGACGTTGAGCGTAACGTGCGCTAAATCATAATATCGCGCCAGTCGCGGCAATCAAATGCGGCATGGAGAAAGAGAGAGAGAGAGAGAGAGAGAGAGAGAGAGAGAGAGAGAGAGAAAAAAAAGAGCGTCAAAGAGCCGGCTCTTAGAGCCGTTTCGTTCGCGACTGACACATCACTAATGTATATTAAGATCATGTTGTGCTGCCACTTGCATCAAAGCACGAATCGAAATCAGATTTGCAGTTGGAGAAAAAGTTTCCTTGTAATCTATCCCCATCACTTGGCTATAACCTTTAGCAACATATCTTGCTTTGTAGGTCTTTGTCTCATCAGCATTATTTTTGACAGCATAGACCCACCTACCCCCCACTGCATGTTTACCTTTTGGTAGGCGAGTCAATGTGAATGTATCATTTTCCTTAAGGGAATCCATCTCCTCTTTCATAGCTTTAGCCCAAGCATCTGAGTTGGGTGAACTAATAGCTTCTTTGAAAGTTTGGGGCACATCGTACATTCTGTAGCAATAGTCAATATCTGTGAACATCTGGTCACTTATTTCAGATACATAATCAGAGAGGTACAACTGTGTTTTTCTATGTCTTTTAGGGTATCGAGATTCACAATCTCCTCCCTCCATCTGAATATGCTGGTTATCAGCAGTTTCTGTCTGAGAAATTCCTGTCTCTTTTTCGCTCTGGTCTGTTACATCCGCGCCTGACATGGAAGACCCATCTCTCCTTTTATCGACATCATCACCAGTTATTGTCTGATCTGTCTGGATTTCATGTTCAGCAACATTCCTTGGAACAAACTTGACAAGTCTGTGCTTCATAACCTTCTTTGTATCTGGGTAATAGACTAGATACGATGGACTATTTTTGTCATATCCTACAAAAATTCCCTGATCACATCGCAAGTCTAATTTCTTTTTATCATGTCTACATACAAAGCATGTAGAACCAAATATCCTCATCCTGGACAGGTTAGGTTTGTTTCGTCCTGTCATTGAAACATCTGTTGCGTATCGCTGCAGCAGTCATTACAGCGTATGTCCACAACTCTTTTGGTAGGTTGCTTTCTATGAGCATGTGTGGCACCTGTAAGGAGTTTATTGTGCACTTGTTTCATTTGAGGGTTGTCACTCTTTCAAACTGTTTGATGTGTATAGGAGGGGACAAGTTCATGTGCTCCACCTGCCAGCAGGTGGCGATCGGTTATACACCGTTACAGTCGATAGTCGAGCCCGGAAGAACTGATTTTGCCTCGTGTTGCTGTATGCCTGCTGCCTAGCGTTTTCCCGGAGTTTTCCTGTCTGTGAAGCAATAAATGAACGTTTTTCCCACACCACAAGAGTCGTCTGCAGTGAGTGGTGTAACACATGCACCTTGCCATGTCAAATAGGGTTCGCCAATTTCTTTCCGCCGTGCCGTTTTGATGTGGCGAATACGGTGCGGAGGACTCGTGTCTTATACCGTTTTTGTTAAGTAAAGCTTGGAACTCTTTTCCCGTGAATTCTCTGCCGTCTGCGCCCAACACCTTGAGTACCGCTCCATGTGTCTCCGGGGCCAGTGTGTGGTCTGTTGTGCTCTCCTCCCATTTCTTCTCCAGCTCATGAGAGTTAGTCATCCATTTGCAGAGGTCCATGCCTGCCGTTGACAATATTTTCTTAGCAGTTGTCGTCACATGGTAGGCCTCTTCAACACTGTGCGCACTTGAGATGAAATCATCCACGTACAGTGACTCTCTTAGTGTCTTTACAACCTGCGGTTGTTCTCTTTCATATTGCCTCAGGTGCTTTCTGATTGTACCTGTGAGCAGAAATGGACTGGGGGAGGCTCCGAACACCACTCTGGTCATCCTCAGCACACGCAGTTCTTCATCTTCTTCTCCACTTGGTGAGCCCGGAAGCCACAGGAACCTGACCGCATCTCTATCACTCTCTACTAGGGAGAGCTGCAGGAAGGCCTTTTTTATGTCTGCCATGAAGGCAATTTCATGTTTTCTGAATTTAATAAGGACGCTGAGGAGGTCTGGATTCAGATTTGGCCCTGTGAGCAGACAGTCATTGAGGGATGGTGAGCCATCTTCATGAGGCGACGCATCAAACACCATCCGCAGCTTCGTTGTCACTTTGTCTTCTCTGAGTACTGCGTGGTGTGGTAAATAGTACTTGACGTTGTCTGCACTTGCGTTGTCCGTTGGCACATCCTCTGCAATGTTCTGCTGCAAATAGTCCTCCACTACTTCCTTGTACCTGCTGTAGAATGTAACATCCTTCTTTAGTCTTTTCTTCAGACCTTTAAATCGGGTTTTAGCAACTCTGTAGTTGTCTTTGCGCTCTGCCCTTTCCAGTTTCCAGGGCAAGGCTACGTGGTAGCGTCCATCTTTGAAGGTTGTTGTTCTCTCGAACATCTGCAGAGCCTCTTCTTCAGCTGGGTTCTGTGTTTTCTCACTTGTGATACCCAGAGACTCAATTTCCCAGAATGCACGTAGTGTCCATGTCCATGTCGCCGACACTCGACATGGACACTGGTCCCTGCACAGACCATCCAAAGGTACTTTCCAGGGCTACTAATGTCTCGGTCAGTCTCTCCACTTTTCCTGAGACTATTTGCCACTAATAGTCTGCTCCTATCAGCACAGAGAGCTCAAGATCGGCAGCATTGTCTGGGAAGTCTGCTAGTTTTAGTCCCTTTCTCTTGAGCTCCTGTTGAATCTGGTCACCAGGAATCTTCATCACCGCTGTGCACACCTGTGGTGTTTCTATGGCTTCAATTTCAATTTTCTGCTGGCTGTCCCAGATATTTTCTAACGTTATTCTCACTGTGTTGCGTTGTGACGTTGTGGGAACAGAGGAGCCAAACGTGTGAAGAGTGAGTGTCTCTTGCCTCATTATTGGTAGGTTCAGGCTCTTCACAAGGTTTTCATGGACGAAGCTTCTCTGACTCCCTCCATCAAGTAAGCAGCGAGCTACTTTCCTGCCTAATAGGCCAGCCACCCATGCCTTGGCAGTCTGTAGCAGCACAGTGTTCTGTCCACCAGGTTTCATTTTCCCAAGATGAGGAATGACTGAGGAAACAACAGCATCTTCTGTAACATGGGGGGCCTGAGCCTCCCTTTTCTCCCCAGTGCACACAGCAGTGTGATGTCTCCTTCCACATTTTTCACATGACACATCTCTCACTTTACATGTCCTTGCAATGTGCTTCTGTCCCAAACACACAAAGCATCTTCCCATTTTCTTTATTTTCTCTTTGCGCTCAGGAATGCTGTGATTTGGGCAATCTTCAGACTTGTGTTCTGCACAATCACAAAATAAACAGTTGTGTGTCTTCTGGCTGGCAGTGTGCAGTGCAGCAGTGGACTGCATGATGGATCTGTTCAGTTTTGTGTCGTTGAATGTGGACTGCTTCCATGACTTGCTTTCTGGTTTCCGTTCTTTCTGGGTGTATGATGCTGTCATCTGAACCTCCTTCTGTAGGAATTTGACGATTTCATCAACCTTCCATTCATCAACACTTCCCCTTTGACGGCTATATTCAAGAGCTATGTCATCTGGAATCATCTTCATTAAAATTGGGCATAGTAGGCTTCCATAAGTGGCGGACACAACACCCAATGATTCCAAGCTCCTAATTTGAATTTCACATTCATCATACAGCTGCCTTAATGCATGCACATCAGAGGATTTCTTCACCGGATTGAGATTCAGCAGCCTTGACATGTGAGCACTGATCACCAGATCTTTCCTCCCAAATCTACTTTGTAGCAGAGTGATCGCGCTGTCATAATTGGCATCCGTAAGCATCAGCCCTGCAACTGCCTTTGCAGCTGCTCCAGAGAGATACGTTTTCAGGTAGGTAAACTTCTCACGTTTGCACAGTGCGTCATTAGTATGAATAGCAGTCTCATACTGGCTCCAAAACTCTTGCCATCTACTGACATCTCCGTTGTATTTGTCAGTTATCAACTTGGGCAGCTTAATAAAGTGCCTGTGCTGTGCGCTAAACGAGTCAGCTGAGTTTGCGTCGCTCACCTTCTGATGCGTCGGCGCTTGGCGTTGAGCTTCCACTCTCTTGATCATGCGCTGTGCGCGGCTCTTATACGAGATGACGCGCTGCTTGTAATCCTCTCATTGTTGCAATCTCGTTCTCCAAATCATCCAACGGCGTGAGCTGCTCAATTGCAGAGTCGAGTCCGAGTAGACTATCTTCCTTAACGGCCAACATGTCCAAAAAGGTGCTCAAACTATCCATGTCCGGATCTGGTTTGGTCATTTCACCGTCAATCTGGTTCAGAAGACGTGTCGTAGTCCCTCGGATGGTACCCCGTTTTCTCCTCATTCGTTCCATTTCAATTTTACGTTCCTCTTCTTTCATCCGCGGAGCGGCTGCTCCTTCACGTGAGTCTCCCTGGCTCGTCTTCTCCCGGGTTTCGGCACGAAAAATGTTGAATAAACTGTGTTCTTTTCAAAGATTTCAGGAGGACGTAGTTGATGCAAAATAACTTTCGTTTTATGTAGGAAAAAGGGTAACAAAAACGGGTACAGAAATCAAATCCACTGCAGCACCTTCAGTTGGCGTTCTTTCAACTATTGTTCTTTTTTCTTGTTTTCACACCGGTGAGTAATTAACAGTCTTTATAGTTTACCGACCTGTTAGTGCTAAGCCTGCTGGGAGTTGGAGTTCTAGGTGGCTTGCGGACATTTCAAGTAACACCAACCACTATAAAATAATTACACTATTTTAACTATACTTGAACTCCGTAAATATAACATATCAAATATTATCATCATCATCAAACTTAATTCATTCATTCAAAAGTTACAACAGAGCTCATTGTCACAGTAACATCTCGAAAATAATGTAGTTAAATGTGGGCAAGGCATCACTGCATGAGAGCTAGTGGCCATCTTCCTCCCGCTAGCAGCAGTGAGCAGTGAGCAGCTAGCAGCTAGCCAATCAAAGTGAAGCGACGTATGGAGCAGGTGGGGAAGGAGGGAGAGGAACGAAACAGCCGAGTCTGAGTGAGCCAAACGCTTGTTTCTCTCACTTCTGCTACACTGTGGTGTTAACATAAACCCAAGCAGACACAAAAACATTTTTAAAAATGTATAAAATTAAGTATCCTTTAAGACTTTTGCTCATTTTTGCATAAAATCCGACCTACTTGAAAGGAAAAATGCATTCTATTATCAAAAGAGATCGTGGCATATTGACATTTAGGGTACATATTCTCCAGGTCTTTGTTAAATGTACAGCTTTAACTGAGCATCAGTATGCGGAGCCGCCGTATTCGATCGCTAACTCAGAGACTTAGAAATAATGATGGCTTCGTCTGAACTTAAGCACACCTCACCCACACCCAGAGCAATCACGGGAACGAGGAACTATTGGGAATTTAAGTGCATTTTCAATCAGAGGATAACAACACAGGCCAAAGGGGCCACTCAAGAACTGTGCAATTTGAAGGGGCTGAAATCACAGAGAGGAGCAACAACTGATGGGGAGGGCGGCTGAATAAAGCAAAAAGACTAATGGAGACACTCCACAATTCCTCCATTTACTTGTGTGAAAGAGAGTCTTTTTTGAATGGGACAACTTCAAACACACAATGGCAAAGTATTTTTGGAAGAGGCCATGAAAGGTATGAGGACAAGAGATGAAAAGTAAAATTATCTTTGAGCCAATAAACTCAAAGAAACCTTTCGAGCGATGAGGGCTCACTGGCTGCAGTGGACGTCCGTGCTGACAGTTTCTGCTAATCGTAGCTGAAATTGACTTTCTATGTCAAATCTATGTAAAGGTAAGCTATCTGCTTCAGACTTTAGCTAGCTATTGCAGGTGTTAGCTAGACTGAATAGTGATTTAATAATATTAATTTGGCAAGGAGTTTGTTTTTTTTTAAGATTGTAATTTAACTTAAAAAAAACATTGAATGTCTTTCTTTTGCGGGGGATTATAATTGTTGGTGTTTAGTCCGATTAAAATTTATTCAGAAGCGAACTTGGACACATTCTAAAAGTCAGAGACGACACCGACGGTCCATGCAGGTGACCTTATCATTTAATTGAATCAGTTGCTTCATGTCATCAAACTTGTATGACTTACCCATAGAGCTGCCGCAAGTTTTGATATCCAATCTAAACAGCTGCCCTGATGCTATCAGACATGGAGACGGGCGGACGGTCTTATCAAAAGATGCTTTGAAATACTGTTTCAAAGGGGGAGGAGATGGAAGGGAGGATGGGAGGAAGGAAGGAAGACGAGATGACTACAGGTCGTGGGTTTGATTCCCAACCGGGTCCTTTAAGTGTGCAGTTTGCATGTGTCTGCATGGGATTTCTCCTGGTACTTCCTCCCTCAGCCCGAGGACGTGCAACATTGGACTAACTGACAGTAGGTGTGAGTGTGAATGGCTGTTTGTCTCTGTGTGTCCGAGGTCTTCGCACCTAAAGACAGCTGCGACCGGCCCCATCCACGACAAAATGGATGCATGGATGGAGAGTTGTTCAAATGAAGTCAATTAGAAGAAATGGCCACTTCCTGTGATGTTCACTGGGAGCACTTTTCGGGGCGTAACAAAAACTTTTCCAGAGGCTGACAGAGTGGCTGAGACACGTCAGAGCGCTCAAGAGGATGCAGTTGAGGGAAAATGACGGCAGATTGCTCCATCGATCCAGATGGCGGCCGGTCCATTTCTTTTGGTCCGGTAACTACGGCCTCCGGGGTGGGGGGGGGGGGTGGCGAGCACGGTAATAATCACAAATAACATTGTTTGTAAGAGTCTCAATTCAATGGAGTGCAGCAGCCAGAGTGGCGTCACCTGACCTCTCTGCAGACTTCCCAGCCTCCTGCAGGAGATTGGCCAGCTCGTGCCACCAGCGCACATCTTCAACCACTCTGCACTCACTGCAGCTGCAGATAGATACATGGATAGATAGATAGATAGACAGATAGATAGATAGATAGATAGATAGATAGATAGATAGATAGACAGACAGACAGATAGATAGATAGACAGACAGACAGACAGATAAATAGATAGATAGACAGACGGACAGATAGATAGACAGACAGATAGATAGACAGACAGACAGACAGACAGACAGATAAATAGATAGATAGACGGACAGACAGACAGACAGATAGATAGATAGATAGACGGACAGATAGACAGACAGACAGATAAATAGATAGACAGACAGACAGACAGACAGACAGACAGATAAATAGATAGATAGACAGACAGACAGACAGACAGATAGATAGATAGATAGACGGACAGACAGACAGACAGACAGATAAATAGATAGATAGACAGACAGACAGACAGACAGATAGATAGATAGATAGACAGATAAATAGATAGATAGACAGACAGATAGATAGACAGACAGACAGACAGACAGACAGATAAATAGATAGATAGATGGACAGATAGATAGACAGACAGATAGATAGACGGACAGATAGATAGACAGACAGACAGACAGACAGACAGATAGATAGATAGATAAATAGATAGATAGATAGACAGATAGACTTTGACTTTTAAATACACTTTATTTTACACATCCTGGCAAAAGATACATTGATTGATTGATTGATTGATTCTTTTTAAAGTGATGGTCACACATGACACAAGAACAACATTTTTTTTTATTGTTGTTGTTTGTGATGGGGCTTGAGGACAGGAGGCTGAGCATCTTCCTTCACTGCAGGCCTTCTCAGAGGCTTCAGGCTCACTGAGTGACACCTCGTGGCAGAGAAACTCCAGGAACTGGGCTGAAGTGTGTTTCTGCGCCTGCGACTGACCCTCCCTCGCCAGCAGCAGGACGACTTGGGACACCAGCAGCTCTCTCGTCTCGCTCTCACACCAAAAATCTTTTGTTTTCTTGTTTGTTTTTTTTCCTTCGCTCCCTATTTTCTCTTTTCAATTTTCCCTGCGCTCATCATTCTTCAGTTTTCTATCTTCCCTCTCTTCCTCCCACAGTTTCATCTGCACTCCTTTGGTTGCGGTCTGCCACATTCTGGATGGATGGAATACAGTAAATGGGCACTTCATCTGCAATCCATCCATAAACCTACATTTACGCTTTGGCATGTTCCTTTATGAGAGAGCATTTTTATAGATGCATATAATTAATGGTCTGTAAAACAAGCTGAGCACAAAAACTTGACAATTTAAAGAATTCTGGTGCCCCCTCCTCCATCATTTAAAGAGCCGAGAGGTGGATGTCGGGGCAGAAGAGGACGTTTGGTCGCCCTGATACAGCAGCAGCCCAGTGAAAACCTTTCTTTCAAGGCAGGACATTTTTTCCTTATCTGTGAACCTGGAGCGAGACGATCACAGCAGGTTTTCTTCTCCTCGGGCTCCCGCAGCGACACACTCCAACACACCCGGACAGAAACGTCTCTCCAGGGAGCAGCGACGGCATCAACGACCAGCAGCAGCCGCTCTTATCTCTGCCCAGCACACGTGGAGACGGAGCTGCGACCCGGTGGAAGGAGAGAGGCAGGAACAGTCCTGGAGGGGGAGGAGGAGGAGGAGGTGGAGGAGATGAAGATGTCCAGGGGGTGGGGAGAAAAAAAGAAAAGCTGAGAAGGAAAATGACAGGCAGGTGGAAAAAATGTTTTAATTTAAAAGCAAATAATTGAACATTCAGTTGTGGTCGAGCAGTTTATCGTCAGCGTAAAATTGCTTTTCTGCACTTGACAGTCAACAAAACTCAGATTTTCTTTTCATTTAAAAAAATTAAAAAAATGACATTTACATCTTTAAATCACTTTATCCACTTTTTTGTCCGTGGGAACATGGATGCCTGCAGCATGCGGGAAAAGATTCCCCACTGGACTCTGACCCTCCTGTGAGAAAGGAAGACAACAAATCAGAGTGTGACACAAAAGAAAAAAGAGTGACGCATCTGCAGCATGCAGTGATTACTGTCGAGTGCCATCAGTGATCTCTGCTGGCTGAGAAAAAGAAAACACCTGGGATTCATTTCTGTGTTGTTCTTTTTATTGATGTTTATAATAATAATAATAATAATGATAAAAAAGCAATAAAGACACTGATCAAAGTCTTTATTTGTCTTCAATGCAGAAACTTCTGAAACCATCAATCTAAAAAACCTGGTGTGCCTGTTTTTCCTCCTAGTGGACAGGTAACGTCACTGCAGTTAGATTGACGATTGATGATGATTGCTTTGTGCACAAATAAAAACCAGTGTTGTTGAAATGATGGCAAAAACCTTTTAAAGTGTGACATGAGATTTACACCAGCAGTGCCGAGTTCTCCAACTGAGAGGAAAAATCCACGCCTTCTGGCATGGTGAGCGCTCGCTGACTTTTTTGCAACTCGATTCCACCTTGAGATTAGGATTGAGTGGAGGAGTGCTGCCCTCCGCCTTCCCTCCACCAGAGTGGAGGACACAGGTTCCACCCAGAGGGAGGTCGACCAGTGATATGCAGGAAATTGTGAATCTTCTCCAGCCCTCCTTCTGTTATCTCCACACACCACCACCACCACCACCACCACCACCACCCCCACTCTCTCCTGATGCTTTTGGCTGCTGCATGCACGCTTGTCCCTGGAGGTCTTCCTCTCCAGGAGTAACAGAGCAGGAGGGATGCAGCCATATGGCATCGAGTGGCTAACGAGCCCAAGTCTAACCACCACTAGAACTAGAACAACAACAACAACAACATCAACAACAACAGTAAAGAGTGGTAAAACAATGCTGACAAGATCATTGCCTTGTCAGCAACCAGTCAGGTGAGACCTCTGGTTTTTTTCCAACCAGTAACTGTATATGAAGATGGGCGGAGTCACTTTGACGTCACCTATTTGTTTGTTAATATCTGTTGAGAGGTTTCAGTTTTACGGTCAGCAGCATCTTGAGTTTCCAGGTTTTTTTGCAACCGGGACATTCCACATTTGGATGTGTTGCAGAGCAGCATGTGTTCCGACACCCGCCCACCCGCTACTAAGCCGAATACTGTTGGCTACCAAACTTTAGTCACACCCACCATTTTATTGCCATTTTAATCTCAAAATGAATTTTGAGTCTTAATTTTGGTCTTACTCCTGGGTGGCGCCCTTCTCTGACGCACCTCACTTTTTGGGAGTGCTGAGAATTCTTTTGGAATATCTTAAAATTAAAGAAAATCAGTCTATTAATTTTTAACAGTGATTTGGTCCAACAAAAAAACAGTCTGGCATGACTTTGTAAGGATTTTAGAATACATGTTCCCGATGGACAGCCCGGGGCCAGCTCTGGGCATCGGCAAACTAGGCGGTCGCCAAGGGAGCCACCTGCCGGAGGGGGCGCCGCTCCGAGCCGAAAATTAAAACAAGGAAAAAATGAAATTAAATAATAGTGTAATAATCCCACCCAAGACACAGTGAGAGACGTTTGGCAGAGTTCCACAGGCAACTATGGGCTGCATGCTGCAGCCACACCAGAACAGCATGAGAACAACCTCTCTCCATAACGTCTTCTCCATACCATGCGCCACTTTCTCTCACCAACTTCCGTACAACACCCGGCCTTCCCGGGCAACATTCACCAACCTGCTGCAACTAAAACAACGAACAGAACAAACCGGGAGAACATAAAACAACTGACTGTTACCATTGTTATAATTTAGAGCCCCGACAGGCGCCCTTTTCCTCGTGCTTTGCCTTTAAAATAAAACTTGAATAAATACAGACAAAAAGCCCCCCTCCCTGTTGTTAGTTTGTCATTATTGGTTTGACCACCTGGCCTAAAACTGACCTGAACCGTACAAGGTGGGAGGGGTAGGGGGCGAATTATCAGTGCGCATCTCAGGCAGCAGATAGATTGATTCTGACACACGTGACGAGGTCAATTTTTTATTTTTTTGCTACAACAATTACAATCATGAAAAGGACGTCAAAGCCCTCAGGGTCAGCGTTCAGAAAAAGAAGAAAAGAGGAGGTGGAAAAGAGGTTGCAGTATAGAGGGATGTCGTGTTTTCTGAAATTAAAAATGCTAGCGAGCGAGCTAAGTGTAAATTAAGAAAAGTTAACTGGTAATGCTACTGTTATGTGTAGCTCCTGTAATGATAAAATGATTGTGTAACCTCGTTAATTTTAGGAATACATAATCGCAACAAGATAATAATTTATGTCAAACAAATCAAGTCGCCTGCTGCAGTTCCATCTTTAGAGTAATAGTTAAATCTACTCTGCTGTTACATCTGTACAGACACACTGAGAAAATACCTGGAGAGGCCTCTGGAAGCTGCAGCAGGGGAACCTTCACTCATTGTTTGTGGTCTCTGATATCGCTGCTACTTATGTTGTCATTATAATTGTTATTGTGTTGTTATTGTGGTTAATACTATTTTTATTATATTGTCATAGTCAAAAAAAAAGTTTAGTTGTTCAATACCGACTTTATAGGAAGTAGAATGACACAGACTAAATGTAGTATTTTAACAGTGTGGATGTACTGTATGTGTAGGGGGACCGCTGGCTTACGCATGTCCGCGCCCCGTTACCTTCAGGGATCCACTCCAGAGTCGTAAGAACGTTTTAACATACATTCTTTTATTCCAGTTTCGTTTCAAGGGTTCACACAGGTTGGATTAAAAACAGGACGGGACACGGTAAGAAACCGTGTGTCTCCACTGCTTCCACGTTCGTGGCACAAAAATCAAAAAGCACCTGCGTGCGAGGCTGCTGGCTCTCTTAAAGCCGCAGTGCAGCCAGCGTTGGAATTCAAACGGTCCATTACAGCCTAAATAATGAACAAATAATCACATTCAACCGAAAGTAATCTGAAACGAAAGGCTGTTAGTTCAATATGTAAATTTGAAGCACAAAATATATTTGAATAACATAATAGAAAAAAACAAAAATTGGCAGACTCATCGTTGCCTCTTACAGTATGTTTAAATACAGCTACAAGTCAGGCCACAAGCAGAAGCATGGCTAAGACACAACTTGTAATTGTATGTTAGAGTAGTCAAGTTTTTAATGTCAGTGTGGCCAAATTCAAACACATTTTGGGTATAATTCTGTCAAATATTCACACTCTATAACAAAATCACATTAATAACACATGAAATTGTTCCTGGCCTGTTCATCTAGAATGTTTTTATCTATTTGTCTACATACAGAGGGGATGAAAGTCTATTTTTAATATGATAAATTGACCAAACCTTTAAACATTCATACACTTCCATAGAGACAGAAAACGGGGTGAATTATGGCTTACACACACAGATACCAATTTTTAATATTGCCACATAACCAAGAGTTGTTGTGTGTAGTTGTGTGTTTGAGCAACGATTAAACCTTTAAGGTCGGTCATACAGATGTTATTATTGTTACAATGCTTGCCTTTGAGCTATGCAACCTTTGTGTTCTGTTTCTATATTATATTGCACTGTTTTTTAATGTTAGAACAACTTATTATAATTCACGCTATGTAAGCTGTCAGGACTTTCTAAATATTTGCACTAAACCTGAACAGTAATCCTGTTGTCTTGATGTTATTTAATTTAATTATTAATATTTTTTGTTCTTATTTAAATGATAGTTGTGCGTTTGATCAACAATTAAACCTTTCAGGTCTGTCATACGGCTGTTGCTATTATTGTTTGAATATTTGCTGTATATGCACATGACATGGGAGGGCGCAAAATCAAAATCTCGCCTCGGGCACCAGAACGGCTAGGGCGCTCATTGGGACAGCCAGTCAGTTTGCAACCAACTTTGGCGGTTCCTGCTGGCCAAACGATAAAATGCAGGTTTTTGGCACTTCTGGCCATCTTATCATACAGTCAATGCTCCCGACTTTCCCTCTCTCCATTGAGGATTTGGTGGACCTTCTGTACACTGGGTGACTGACTCAGTGATTGAAATGACTAAAAAAAACAATTCATTTAGGTGAGTGACTCAAATACACTGTAGAAACTGAATTTCCCATCACGACCCTGATGACCAGGCTGTCTTTACAAAGACACACTTGGTTAACGCTGAAGTGTTAATTAAGTTTATGGTCCCCTTGGGGAAATATTTCATCTGCATTTGACCCATATAGTTAACCCTATAACTCTACCTACTAGGAGCAGTGGGCCGCCACGTTGCAGTGCCCAGGCAGTAATCAGGGCTTTGTTGGCCGTGCTTAAGGGCCGTCAGTGGTGGTGATAAGTGCTGTTAATCATGTTATTATTATTATTATTATTATTATTATTATTATTATTATTATTATTATTATTATGTTACGTGACATTACAATGGCAGTGCAATTATTCTATAACAGAATATTTATATTTATATATCTTAAGCTTTCTAAATCTTTCACCTCTGCTTCTGTTTCCTTACCTATTTTTTGTAGCTACTAGAATTTTAATTTCCTTGAGGGCACTGCCTGAAAGGATCAATGAAGTTCTATCTAATCTAATTTAGTTTAATCTGATCTGATCTAATGTAATTATCATCGGTTCATTTTGACATCCGTCATCGTTATTAAGTGTCTATGGTTTAACGTCAGCCACACACTGTTGTGGAAACAACATGATGTCAAAGCAGGTTCTGAGCCCATTTCCCACCAGGTAGGGACCGCTGTCCTGTCGAAACAAAGCAGTTTGTTGTCACTGGAAGCAACATTTAACGAGGCCTTAAAAATTCCATGTTTGCTGAATTATTAAAGAGCTGAGATAATTTTGAGGACCTTCAACTTGTCTTTTTTAAGTCAATGGACTTTAAAGTTTAATGTGGACTGAACACTGACTTTAATGAGGCCTTTAAAGGAGCTACATGTCATATTCCGCTAATCAGACCTCAGGAAAAACTTGTTTTGCTTTGCACAGATCTGGCTGCGCCATTGCACCTCAGTCTGTGTGTTGTTCTCAGGCTCATTATCTGGCCAACTGCCTGATCATGTTTGTGCAGGCAAGTCTGCTCCTTCCAAAAACAACAAATAATGGGAAACGGACACCCCTCCGTGCTCATGGGGACACAGTCTGTTTAGTCCTAGTCTAAATTGTAATTTACAGGAAAATAAAACAAAACAACAAACGCAAAGAGTAGCATTCATCACTACTCACAACATTATTGACAGTGGACATTGTTCCCAGAACAGTAATGGTTGCTGAGGACACACAGGTAGTTTGTTTCATGCTAAATCCTGTGCAAAACTATTTTACGTTCTGACATTTCGATCTCCCCCCAAAAATCTGCGGGGATCGAAATGAATTCTCCTTGAGTCATAAATTTGTTTATTAAACATTTCCGCCCACGGACAAATACAGTTATACATCTGTGGGCTGGTTGACTTCCATCAGCCTGAAAGCTGTAACCCACACACCTACACACACACACACACACACACACACACACACACACACACACACACTGCTTTTACATGAAATCAAGCAGAGAGAAGATTTTCCTCCTGCAGTTCTCCTGTGGATCCGGGCTGTGGTGACCGACCGCCCGCTGTCAGGAGAAACTTCCGTCGGGCTCCGACAAAAAAAAAGCAGCTTTGAACATTTTAAATTGGCTGAACACAGACACCATATGCCGCTTTACATGCGCTGGTTCCCGAGTGGACGACGGAGAACAGTTGCTCTGACACCCAAAGGAGGAGCAGCAGCAAGAGCCGACTCCCTGGGTTGGTGTTGTGTTTAAAGGCCAACGTTATTTTCTCACACACACATATATTTTATGTACACGCTACTTTAAGCACTTATTTGAATGCTTCCTGAATGTTTTAGTTATCATGAATTCACAATTTTGATTGTTGATGCTGAGTTTATGTTGTTTTTTTTTGTCGTTTCTTTGAGTCTTAATAGGAGAGATGCCGGCTAACTATTGTTATTCTTGTATAACAGCAAGAAAGAATTCAATTCTATTCTGTTTCAGACAGCAAGCGTTACAATAGTCACACAGTGACCATCGCTGTGAGTGTGTGCGACAGAGTGTGTTTGACCCTGTTTCAAGTATATTGCCCGCTGATTGATGAGTTCAACTCTGACAGAGATCTGTCTTGTTCCTGGTTCGTTCCCACAAGGAAAAGCTTCCCTGGACGATGTTCCTCAGTAGAACCTGGAACTTTTGCCTGATTCAACAGGGGTTTGTTTTGGCAAAGGGTTGCAGAAACAGTCTCTCCTTGAGGAAGTGCAATTCCTCCCACAAGGCGAAGCAGAACTCGTCTTTGGTGGGAGCCGAGATTGTGTCCCAGACCCCACCCCCGGCTCCTGAAGGCTGGCCTTGGTGATGTGCTCCTGCTGCTTCTGCTGCTGAGACGAGACCCTGGGGGTAAACAGATCAACAGCATCTGTTATTATAGCCAGTGGAATTAAAAAAAAAATGAAATGATTTTCTGTTTAACCTCAATTAATTTAGCTTTATTTGTTTCCTGGCATGAAAATCAGTCCAAAAATCAATGCTAATTGTTTTGGGAAGGAAACAGACAAGATAATAAGAATCCAATAAACAAATTCTGCAAATAAATGCCCTAAAAAATAAGATGAATAAAAAACACAAAAAAAGTATGAGCTCTGTGTTTAATAGCAGAAGAAATAAGAGCATTTCTTTGTTTCATCAGTTTGTTGCTGTTGGCCACAATGAAGCGTCAACTGGAAGGTAATAATAAAAACTGTCAACAGAATGTGGGCTGGTTGGCCGACAGTTATTTTTTGCTTTCAGCTGCTTGTTTCTCTCAAACTGAGTCCAAATTCCTCATTTTATTCCTCCACACAAGGCCAATACACACCGACGACAAGGAAAAGTCCAACATCTAAAAAGTCTTGAATATTGATACATTGCAAATTAATCTCACTACAATTAGATATTTTCTCTGTAATTTGTTCAGATTCACCTCTGTCCTGCCTTGGAAGGTTTAATGTCACTGTCCTGGTGGGGGCAATGTTGTTTCCTTCAGTCATGGATCTCCTCAAATCATTTTGTGTGTGACGAGTCGAGCCGACTTATTAGCTACAACTGGCCCACTCTGGTTCATTCTGCTGTGTTGATGGTTCTCACAATGTGGGCCAAACGTCCAGCGCTGCAACAAAGCTGTGTCTGCTGTTTGCACAATACATAAACACCAAAACAGCTCGGACTCTCAGTATGTCCAAAAGTGCTATCTCACATTCACCTGAAACTCACTGTAATGACTGTGCTATGATAGCTTAGCAAGAAAATGTGTTCACGACTGAGATTTGCCTGAAGCTAGCTGGGTTTACTGATGACTGTTGGATGAGTTCACGTCCATCACCTCCTGCTCTCCAGCTGTCAGCCACCTCAGATTTCATCGCTGTTCCACTAAATTCAATCTGGTAAATTTGATCCGGCTGTTTCAAAGTCAATCCGTTCAAAGTGTTAATCAACACGGCCTTTCGTTCATTCCTCCATCCAAACTCATCTGCTTATTGCATTTCTGATGGCTCCACTCACTGAGAGCCACCTGACCTGACAGGAAGCATCGGGATGAGAACCGAGCCGAAGCCGAGAGTGTAAAAAATATGGATAAAATATAAGGGCTGCCAGGCTTTCATTCCCATCCGAGCGCCGGCCAATTTCTGAGGAAAATAGAGGGGGTGGGACGCAGGTGAGGGGCTGGAGTGGGCCAGACACTTAAAATGGAATAAATGACTCCCAACTCAGAGTCAGACATTAGTCCAAATTGGCGCCTGGGAATCCATTTAACTGTTTGGGGCTGACCAGCGTGGCGCATTAACATCAAAGTCCAGGATTACAGAGCAAGATAATAGTACTGGAGAGAAGAAATGATGCGTTTGGAGGCCTGATGTGAAAACAGAGCAGAAGACCCTGACAAACATCAGAGCAGCATGGTTAACAATGACTGACACGCTCTGGCCCAGTTCTGAGGTGGTACCTGGACCCTGAGCTAGTGGCCAGAAAACCGACCCACTGGAATAATACAGATGTTTCACTGAACAAGGAGGTTTCATTTTCCCCACAGTCTGCAGCTGCAAGACACAACTTTCAGTGTCTCATACGACAGATCAGAATCAGCTTTCTGGAGATCTGGTGGAGATCGGTGAAGATCCAGCACAGATCCAGTGGAGATCCAATGAAGATGCAGTGGAGATCCAGTTTAGATGAATTGGAGATCCAGTGGAGATTCAGCGGGTATGAATTGAAGATGCAGTGGAGATTCAGCAGAGATCCAGTGGAGATGCGGCAGACTCCCAGCGGAAATGCAGTGGCGATCCATTGGAGATTCAGCAGAGATCCAGTGGAGATCGAGCAGAGATCCAGTGGAGATCCATCAGAGATCTAGTAGAGATCCAGTGGAGATCCATCAGAGATCTAGTAGAGATCCAGTAGAGATCCACGGGTTTGTCAGGTCAGGTCACACTAGCACAGGAGACAGGTAAACACAACAAGTTTCACAACTTTATCTGAAAAACTTAAGCGGTACAGATTTCACCCCAAAACTGTTGTTAAACGTCAACAAACTTTTCCTCTCCCGGTTCTGTATTTTTCTGCCAGTTTGATGTGTTAAAACAGCCTGGCGTAGATATTTATCGCCCGCTCCACATCACATGCATTTTTTATGCCTCGCTCATTTAAATTCGCAGCCTCTGTTCTTTAAGATGGCATTATGCTAATGCCGAATTGTTTTTTGTTTTTTTGGGGTGGGGGGGTTTTCGAGGAAATTGATACGTGGCGCCGAGCTGGCTGGGTCAGGGCTCGCCTCACCGAGCAGAGTTTACGCCTCCGAGGACTTGGTGCTGAATGGGAAAACAGGAATCAGCGTGTGTCGTGAATCTTCAAAGAGCAGCAGCTCGGACGACCATACATCCACTCTGTCTATACATCAGTCCTGCTAATTATACCTTTAATTAGCCTGCCAACTGCAGATGAGAGGTGAGCAGAAGGGGCAACTCTCCCGGGAGCATTACGGGGGCCGTTGAGCAACACCACCAGGCGCCTTCAGCATGCAGTCAACACGTCCAAGGTGTGAGCTTACTCTCAATGAGTACATTATTGTCCCAGTGTGTTCATACAGCATTATTATGTCGCAGGTAAACATTCTCAGAAGTGCAGCTAGTTCCTGGACATCTGGTTGGTCGAACAGGCGATTGTAGCACCATTGGATAACAAACACTGGTCATTTTACACACACACACACACACACACACACACACACACACACACACCATGCATGCACTTTACTTTAATGCCATCGCCAGTCACACTGAGGCCTTTGAAAGGACTTTTAGCTCAAACTAATGTCTTCTCGAAATGTGATGGCGTTAGTTCCAGGAAGCGTTTGCTCATCACTGAGCAAAGGCAAGAGACATGTTGACACTTTGCATTGAATGCAACTGTTTAAAAAGTCATGTCACTTTCCCATGACGCCCTTAAGTTCTTAATCATTACAGTTCTGTGAGTGACATGATTGATCAAAAAACTGAATTTATGGAGGTGGAGAAAACGTATAACTCACAAGCATTGAGCAAAGTCAACTTTTTTTTTTTTTTCGTCAACCCGCCAGTAGAAACCTTTTCTGTTTCAATGTCACATGACGTGGGAAACTTGCCTCTAGAAGCCCCATGAAGACACAATAAGTCAAACTAACATCAAGCCAGAATGTTTTGCCGTTGTTATTTAAATATGAACCTTATCAGAGGAACTTTTGAAGCCAGGTCCGGCTACAAAAAGCAGTTTTCGGCTGAGGTGTTTAGATTTTGTCACCACGAGCCTCTCAGGCACGGCAAAGTGTTTCTTATGACATTAAAACCCAAACAGAAGTGCAGTTTTACCACTTGCCTCCATCTTGACAATTTTCCCACTTTTAATGACTGAAACTCTGCCTGCATCATGCCACCGAGACTCACCCGGGAATCTTCCGGTCTAATTGTGAAGACACAACTAAGCCCTAATCACAAATAAAACGTCTCGGCCGCCGTCAAACAGTAGCGCATTGGGGCCTTCGTTGGACAGCAGCCACAGCTTTACGGTCGTTCTGGGCCCAATCGCGGCCCTGTCAGATCCTCTCTGAACGGCGGCGGCGGAGGCAGTAAAAGTCCCCAGGCTCTCACTGCTAATGCTGAATATTTTGAGCTTTATATTACAGCCTGTTCTCAGTCCCTGAGGCGTCCTCACCACTTGTAGCTCCGAGCAGCGGACGGTGTACATGATGCCTTTGATGGCTACGATTAGGCTAAAATGGGCACAAACGCGTTGCAGTGGGGCCCCAGGGGAAGGCGACGTCACATGTTGGCAGAGGTCAGAACAGGAAAAGAGCGATGATGAGACACTGTTCAGCTGTGATTGACTTTTGCATCAACATCAACACCTTTCTATTATGAAAAAAAAAAAAAAAAAACAGTTTTAAGATTTTGAAATTCCGAGAGAAATTCAGCAGAATTTTTGTAGTACAGGTGTGTCCTTTAGCCCACCAGCGGCGGATTGGCATCAGTCCGTGGGTCATTTGGTACATGGCCACACACAACGAATAAATAACTTACATTACTTCTGTTTTAGCCCTGCGATGAACTGGCGACTTGTCCAGGGTGTCACCCTGCCTTCGCCCTATGACAGCTGGGAGGGGCTCCAGCAGACCCCCGTGACCCTGACCTCGGGACTAAGCGGGTATGGAAAATGAATGAATGAGGATGAATGACTTCTGTTTTATTTGTTATCTGAGTCTGAACAATGTTTGATCTTGAAAAATTACTGGAGTCTCTCCGTTACATCCGTCTATGGGTCAACTCCTGACGCACGTCAAGGCGCTTGTCTCAGTCACGTGATGCATTACCACTAAAATTAAACCCACAAACTAGCTAGCTAGCAAAAGTAGTGAAACCAAACATCTTTGGAAAGCTTCTTTGCAAAGGGGAAAAGGCCCAGTGAGGAGACAGAAGAAGATCCTCCGAAAAAGAAAGCTGCATTTGACAGACAATAGCAGGAGTCCTACTTTAACTACAGATTTTATCTCGACAGGAGATCCCCACAAACCAAACCCACTCTGCATTTTATGTGGTGATTGGCTCTCTAATGAAGCCTTTAAAACTGCTTCGCCACTTGGAGACCAAGCACCTGCATTGAAGAACCAGCAGCCTTTGGAGTGTTTTAATAGAAAAAAAAACCCGATGTTGCTCATGTTAAGAGGATGCTGCTAATAAAGTTGCTAACGAGTTTCACGTTGTTATTTTTAAAAAAAATGCCACAGTTTTCATGCCAGTCCCTGAAAATATTGTCTGTTATTAAACCAGTGCTTCTTTAGCCGTTCTGAAGCCGATATGCCAGACAGCGAAGTGACGTTAGAGGACTGAAAATGGGCAGGTGGCAGACAGGAAACATAATGAGCTGACGGCAGTGAGAAAGCCTTGTGGTTGGATGGTTGTTATGTCACAGTCAGCTTGACACACAGTGTTCCCAGTCTGCGTAATCCATTTTTTTTTTCATTGCAAAAGAATTGACAATTTTTAGGGAATGTATGGAATTATTTGCATTTGATGATTTTTACTGTAATCTGTGCCGAGCTGAAGCAATAACCTGACTTCTCGCAGTTGGCGATGCGAAGCAGGTTGAAAGTGAAAATGCCGGCATCGTAAATTGTAAAAATGCTAGCTGACTAATTACTAAATGTAGGCCGCGAGTGCCGCGCCATAAAAGTGTCCATTAGAAAGAAAAGGCGCAGGCAGAAACTGAGAACGTGATTGAAGACTCGCTTTCAGTCTCTCGCTGAACAAACAACCTCTGGACGCCGCAGCCGAGGGTGAAACAGTTCGGGGGGGACGACTCCACAGAGTGAAAAAACTCCAAGGGCGTCGGCGCCCGGAGAGAGACGGGAGAAACTTATCGCTCGCGGAGAGAGAGAGAGAGAGACTCAAACACCGGGTCGGTCGCCATAGTAACTGACGAGGGGAGCGTAGCCCCGCTGGCTAGCAGACTTCCTGCATCAAACTTATAGTTTTCTCCGTCTCTGCCCCCCCGACTGACACGTTCATTCGGGCCACATTCACCACGTTTTCTATCTTTCTTCCCTCCTTCCCTGTTCACGTTTGCATTGTTACGGCGCTGTGGCAGGTCCTGTTCTTTTCCCGGGGGCCGTGTGTTCTTGCAAGGCTGACATCGCTAGGAACACCTCTAATGACCACCTACTGTCGGTGCTCGGCTTGGCTCAGTTCGGCTCGGCAGCAAACGCGGTCGGACTCCGACAGGACTCTCGCAGCTTGAGCCACAAGAGCCGCCGCAGCTGCCGAGGTCGTCGTCGCCGTTACCATCGCCTACCTGCCACTGCACCGCAGCGGCCGACTGACAGCGCTGCATCTACAAAAGATGGACAAATAAATAAATGCAGCGCTCACGGATGATACATTCTGCTCACATCGGGCCCCGGTTAGCACTGCATCTCCCCGCTGTTCTCGAGAGGAGCCAGGAGAAATTCTATACGGACAGGAGATGAATCAGAATGAGGGAGATTCACATGATACGCTGACTGTGTTTAAAGACTGCATGTTAGAGTATTCCCGTCATACATGGGTCATGAGGTGATCTTTACTTAAAAATGATGAGCCAAGGCAAAGGAAATGAATCAATAAAGCCATGTTTTCAGACGTGTTGGTCATACTCTGCTAGCCCGCAAACTTCCTGGAATGCAGCATTTGTACCCTGGGTTTGTTTTCTCAGGGCAGTACTTCTAACTCACACGTGACTCCGCTTATCACTAAGGGGAGATTTCAAATGCCTGTGTTACCTGCTTTTTTGCTAAGTGGATTATCCGGCAATGAACTTTTGGGTGAGAGTACAGAAAGTCGTCAAACTCACCAAACACAGTTGGCTGCTCGCTGAATTCAGCCATATTACAAACAGCCTACAACACTAGTCAGTATATCACACACACACAAAACCTGGGCAGATGCTTTGAGGGAAGCGGTTTGGGCTGAAAAATGAAGAGGTTACCTCGAAAACACGCTGTTCAAAATCTGTAGCAAATTCCAGCACGGCAGCTTGTTGGATATTGCGTGTTGGAGATCAAGGAAAGGATAAAATAGGAGAGAGGCGTTTGATTTAAGGCACCAAAATCAAAACATAATGAGACCAAACAGTCATCAGATGGCTCAATTAAAATGCATCTCCTAGATGAAAACCTGTTTGCGGCTGTGTGATGTGGATTCGGCTCATTACGGAGGAGTTCCGCCCACGCGCTGATGGAAGCGCCCGCGTGCTGGAGCCGAGCGGCCACCAGAGAGCTGTTCACATCTGAGCGGGAGGGTTTATTCCAGTGGCTGCTCGCTCAGCGGCGGCAGGAATATCACAGCGATGTCGGCACGTGACGTCAGCCCTCTTCAGACTGCGAGTGGTCTTCGCTAACGAAGCTGGGCCGTAATGAGAGGGAGACACGGTGAGACCTGCCGCCACCTGAAGGCCTCCAAACCTCTTCATTTCCCACCTTGTCAAGATCTCCCCGTGCTGGTTTCATCCGCTGCTGTGAGCCTCCAACACGGTGTCGGAACTACTTTGTGTTTTTCTGCATTTCGGGGTTAAACTCTTCCGAGTTCTCATTAATGTTGATTTCAGCCGAGACTGAAAGCTTTTCTTCTACCTGGGTGGCTGCAGAGTCCCAAAAGCCCAGAACCACTTTGGCTATTACAGCCAACACTTTGGAGGAATATGAGTCCCTCTGACGCTGGTGTGTGGGACCGTCCGCTCACAAAATGTACCTCACTTGCGCTGTAAACCTTTTCATACGGCTTCTCCTGTTGATGTTGACGTTACTGTTGATGATGTGGGAAATATGAATATTTACAACACGGGCAGAAGCAGACGTGGCAGGCTCTGCTCTGAAATCTCTCACATCCGCCAGCAAACATTTTCACAAATCGGTGTCCTTTGAGGTGAAAGAGGCAGAGCTACATAAAAAAAAAAAAATTGTGGCATAGTTATGAAAGGAACAGTGAGCTACGAGAAACTTGTAAAGCAATGGCAATATGGGCGTTTCAATCACAGCTGGACAAACGTGTAATCATTCAAAAAAAAGCAAAGAGAGGGCCATTGAATTTCCTCAACTGCCAACTGGCAAGAGTTTAGTCAAACATAATGGAGCAGCCTATGATTTGCATTTCTGAGGAATTAATAGAGCCCAACTCACTGGTGGTCAGACTCAGCTTTGTACCAATTGGTTCCTTTAACCGTCCACTTTCAGAGGCAGCGATCAAGCTGGGACGTGTGCCAGTGTGTGAGAATGTTAATGCGTGCAACCTGTTTCTGCAAGGTATGTAAAGTGCCGAAGAAGAGATTTCAGGTACAGCTGCAGATCACTGGTGTACAGAGAGAAAACTGTGTGAAGTGGGGAAGCAGTAGGGCTAAGGAGCTTGACTCAAGTGCGTTTCACAACATTGACCACTGCTACCAAAAGTAGACACAAGACACGTCGACAGTGTCCTCATCTCACATCTGAAGCAATGAAATGCCGGCCCAGAGTGTTCGAGCCCACAGTGGTGCAACAATGTGCTTGTTCAGTGTAGAGGTCTACACTGAACAGTGGTGATGACTTACTGGAAGTCCAGCATTACTTGTCTCGTCTTCATCACAGATTTCTCTCAGAATTTACATAATTTTTTGTGAAAACATGAAGGCACCATCTCTGGCATCTTATTGGCTCAAAACATCAAGTCTATTCGTAACTGACGTCTTCTATTAGTTCTAGACTGGATCCCTGTCATGCACTTTAATTTTGTTGGCCTCAATCAATCTTTCATTTCAAATCTTTTTAATCACGAATAAAATACTGCGCGCGGCTGTTCAATTAAAGATGTGAACTCCCAATACCTTCAACAATTTCACTAGCTTCCTATATGACAGACAGACAGACAGACAGACAGACAGACAGATAGATAAATAGATAGATAGATAGATAGATAGATAGATAGATAGATAGATAAATAGATATGTGGTACTCCCAAAAATGGTTCAACCACAATTAGTGCCTAAGCAATGGGAATATGTTAAATTGTTTTGTTTATTTTCATTTATTTGTTTGTTTATAATTTTATACAAATTATTTGAATGTTTTGGTGGCATTTAGGTGTGAAGTACAAGGGGGGTGACTGATGTGTTGGGGCGAGTTGCGCTGGGGACAGGTAAAGGGGGCGGTGCCTTCCCCGTGTCCTCAGATGCATTCTGGAACGATCCACAGCACCAACTGTGTCTCAGTTTCTCCGTGTAACCTGCTTCATACAGGTCGGTAAAAAGTACAAAACACCATAAAGTCACATGTATGAGTAGTTATGTACTACCAAAAGTGTTTGTTTGAGAATTTAATTTATGTTAAAGACTTTATTTATGTTAAAATGACCTTGACAAGTTTCACCGCGAGGTCGCCATCTTGTGTCCGGCGGAGCAGCAGTCACGCTCGGCAGAGCAAGAGTCAGTGTTGTACTCTAAGTTAAAGCGTCATTATTGTTGTTGTTTTATATTTTGTTAATAGCTTAGGGTCACACAAAACACCATCACTTTACTAGTCTGACATTTTGTACGAGAAGTACGTATCCATTACATGCTTAGGTGCGTGAAACACCGTTGATAATATATGGGAAAACTATATAGTAAACTGGTTATAGTGCTTAAAGGGTCTGTGTATACAGAAAACGTTCATTTAATTGTAATGTATTAAAGCATGTGTATTTGTTTGTGAACTGTAGAGATTGAAGTAAATGTGAATGTGAGAGAACTGATCAGAGGCGTATGTGGAACTGTGCTAAATAGCATTGGAACCAGCAACGTATTGTGTTTATGTGACATTGAGGTGATGTTGATATAATATATGTATGTGAATAAATTAGATGCATTCTGGAACGATCCACAGCACCAACTGTGTCTTTGTTTCTCCGTGTAACCTGCTTCATACAGGGACAGTATCTGTTTTTGTGGTCCTCAATCCTGGGGACCCGTAACAGATAGATAGACATTCACAGTTGGCAGACTGACAACTTGAAAATGTCCGTAGGTGTGAGTAAATGTTTTTTTGTCTTTAAGCGTCCTTGCGATAAACTGGCTACTTGTTGAGGTTGTAGCACCACTTTCACACCCAACCCCAGCAGTAATAGACAGTGATAGAAATTGGATGGATGGATGGATGGATGGATGACCGTTTAGACTTGCTGGCCAGAGACACCCTGTCAATCTCAAACAAAGCTGTTTTTAAATCCAACCAATGCCTCAATGCGGAGTGCAGAAATTCTTCCTGCTCACTTCAAATGGTCTGTTTTTAAAGCGCCCTTCCCTCTCCGAAACATGTTCTTGTTCCCTGATGGATCTTTATAAATCTAAGTGACATAGTGTGCAGAAAGCAGTGACTATATTTAGATGGACTTGGACAGAATTTGTTGTTGCGCCTTAGTCCAACTAAATTCTTTAAAAAGTTTGTAATGGTATGAATTTAGGGCTCCTTTCCATTTTGACAGCCAGTCATTTTCAGTGTTTTTGCAACCACTTTTGGCGGTCCCTGCTGGCTAAACGATAGAAAACAGGTTCTGTCCACCTTTTGATGATGATGATGATGATGATGAAGATGATGATGATGATGATGACAGAAACTTTGTTATTCAATCCCTTTGGGGCAATTTAGGCATCTTGTAGATTACAGGTCATTGTAAACAATAAACATAACGGAACAGACCGGAGGACAGATAGCAACAGCAACCAGTCAATGGTTGTAAACACACACACACAAAAAAACACCACACATCTCTAGGTTTATTTGCTGCCCCGTGTAGATATGGAAGATTTTTTATATTTACTACCCTCAGTTTTGTTTGGTTTTGTTTTTTTTCTTTGAGCCCATCGCAACCTGTTGTGACCATCTGCCTAATGTTGATTGTTACTGGACTCCTACCTATTTCCTGATATGTTTTCCAGGTTTGAGAGCCACTCCCTCTGTGTCCAACCCACCACTCCACCGAGCTATAAAAACCAACTGGCTGTGTCTGGAGCGTTTCTTCTACCATTTTTTTCCCCCACATATATTTATTTGAGAACATTTTACTTTGGAAACCTGGTGAGGCGGTTGGGGCAACCTGCAGATGGAGTCGTCAAGCAGTGCGGTGTAATCAGTGTGAGCGCAGACTCGTCATGCAGCGGCACCATGCTCACAAAGACAGAGAAGTAGACAGCTGACAGAATAATCAGCTCTATTCACAGACCCAGTGCACAGTGTCGCTGCAGTGAATAAAGTTGACCTTAAAGGCACCTGTGATGTCTCTTTACGCCAACGCGAATCCTGAAATCGCCGTTATGGAAAACTTAAACCGTAAATAGGCTGACTCAAAAATGAAATCCACACGATCTTTTTTTTTTTTTTTTTTTACCTTCAGTGTGAGTTTTTGGACGTTGCATTTCTTATTCAGCAGGCAGCCCAACACCAAACACAGTGAAGCTGACGGTGGTTCCAGGCAGACCACTAGTGACCCCCACTGGCAGAAAGAAAAACATCTCACGCAGCCGTTACGGTTTTCAAGCTTCAATCAGGACAACAGTTTCAGCTTCAGTTAAAAAAAAAAAAAAAAAAGAGATTCAGATAACAGACAGGCAGCATGTGACACCCATGAATGTAAAGATCAGCCAAATCATCAGCGGAGGGGCAACTGAGTGATCTGCTGCTGTTTGTCTGACATCATACCGCCAAGCATAGAGAACACACATAAATCCAACGAGCAGCCACACAAAAAAGGCGACATATTAAACCTAAAGCCTGACGAGTGGAGCGCAGCTGGGCTGAAGGTTAAAGGCCACTTCCTCCACTTTTCAAGGCAGCTTTGCATAACTATCCTCTCTCTGCTGTGCATGCTTCTCTCTCTCACACACACACACACACGCAGAACACCATCACACTCAAGAGCATTGTTGGCATGGCAACACAGCACAATTTGCACTGCACCACTCGGCACTGAGGCCGTCTTCAGTCCGACCGCTTCTTTACCTCTAGCGTTTCAAACTCTTGACTCTAGGTGGCGCACTCACTGCCCCATGATCAGTCTCTATCCCCCCCACACACACACACACACACACACACACACACACACACACACTGACTGTAGCTCAGGTGGTAGAGCGGGTTGTCCAATGACTAAAAGGTTGGCCGCTCCATTCGAGTCGTCGTTGCGTCCTTGGGTCAGACACTTGACCCGCATTGCCAATGTTGTACCAATGTGAGTGAATGGTGGGTGGTGGTCGGAGTGGCTGTTTGGCCCTGGGCAGCTGTGGCTACACATGTAGCTCACCACCACCAGTGGGATTGTGGTGTGAATGAACGATGGGTTCAATGTAGCCAAAGTGCTTTGAGTGCCCAGAAAAGCATCATATAAATCCAATCCATTATTATTATCTTAAAATTCCAGAATGATAATTCTTGAATTAATGAAATTATATAAAAAAAAATTAAAGGAAATGTTTCTAACAAAAAAAAGAAAAATAGAATAATGAATAGACAATAAACGTCAAAAAAGGGGTTCCATGAACAGCAGTGTTTTACTGAAACTCTAAGTGCAACAACAAAGGCAACACTCCTCAACGGTTGTTCTTCATCCTCTTTTCCAAAAGTCTATTCCACCCACATCAGTCATCCAGATTTTAACTACTGTTGACGAGACGGCTGAGGCCCACTGTGGCACCAACATCATCACATCATCACACGCACACCAGACGGGAGGAAATGTTTTCCCAGAACGCCGACCGTCACTGTGATCTGCGGGAACTAAAAGCCTCCAAACTCTGCAGAAGCAGCTCCCAAAGACAAACCACAGCAGAAACTCCTTGAGTCGTCTTCCTCCATGAACCGGTGGCAACATTCCGGCCCATTTACTACAATCAAACGTCTCATTTACGTGAAGTGTGAGCGTAATGCAAATCGTACATCAGCCTCCGGATTCATTTGCGGCTGCCAGGGAGCCGTCGCAATGCCGCCGCTTTCTTCAGAGACGTATTTTGGAGAGATGATCCAACAGATGGTCCCCGTCTTCTGTTTTGTCAAAACAGCATTGCATCATCATTAATTACTGCCACTGCGAGTGGCGCTCTGGGACGCACCAGAAAAACCTACAGGATGAGTCGCAGCGACTGGCTGGACGTTCCAGGTTTTCACTGGAGCAAGTGGTTCCACGTCAGAAGAGGTTCCCCGACATTCAAATATCTCCTGCAGACCTCGAGAGAAAGTCACCACCTGTCTGAATGTTTATCAGTCGACTGTCTGCCGTCAACAGCAGCACGCAGAAGCCAAAGAGTAACAAGGAAAATATAATTTTTTCTTCCAAACAGTGCTGTTCTTCTGCCCTCCCGGCATTCGATTTTTGGCGCCCTTGGAATTTTGGGGGTATTGCACATCCTTCTGAAGCAGGAAGTGGGGGGAGTAGGAGGGGAGAAAGCACTTTGGTTTGTTTGCCGCTGTTCTGTTGTCTGTGCCTTGGAAAGCATTGTCTGTAAGTTTGCTTCCATTCATGATCGACTTTTGTAAACATTGTTTAAGAGTACTAATTCTGAAATGTATCATTTGAAGCATGCGTTGATCACAGCCAAGCTGTCCTGTTGTTTGTTGGCATTTGGTGTTCATGCAATGTTTTGGAGCTGTTGAGAGGGGAGATGATTGGTCGTGTTGTTTGTTGGCATTTGATGGTTTAGTTATGAGAATTTGTGATTTAAATGCATAAACAACAATGCTTATGCACATGAATGCTTGGACTTTATATGGTTTATTGTAGAGATTGTATTGGATGTCATCATTCCGGTTTCACTCCATGCTCACATCTTCATGCAACTAGAGCCTGCATAAAAAGAGCCTCAATGCTATATCCTGACTCTCATGTCTTTGTGACTGGAGTTTGGCCAGCTGTCCTATTGTGGTTGCAACGCCTCAAGGAGGACAGTATAGGCGTCAAGTCGAAGAAATAACGGGGGAGAACGTCCAATGTGATAATACAGTGGGGGCGGAGCTTGGCAGCAATCCTGCAACCAGGGGCCCTTTTGCAAAAAAAAAGGGTCAAACTAAATAAATAAATAAATAAATAAATACTTTTAAAAAGTGAGGTTTGGGGTCCAAAAGCCAAACCTTTATTTACATCTGTCCATCCATCACATTTTTCTCACCACTTCTCCAGCACTCATGAATGAAGTTGGCTGCTTGACTCTTTCTTGTTAACTCACAAAGACAAAAAAAAACAACAAACAAACAAAAAACTCAGTTTCAGGTTGCTCTCGTGCACGTAATCCACGTGACTGTGAGGAAGCTGTACCCATAGAGGGAAAACACACAAACACATGTAATGATACATTATTATGGAAGACTAAAAGTGCCAAAATTACAAATACATTGTGAAATAAGAAAATAAATGTATAATTGTAGTATTTATTATCATGTATTTTAGTTTTGATTTATTTTATTATCATCTAATTATTTATTTCATGATGTATTTAATGATTCCATGGTCCTTTGTTGGAGTGCTTTGTGAATTTATTTCATCTGTCAAACTTGTCCATCAAAGTTCAGCAGGTCCTGCTTCCACAAACTCTGCAGACTCAAAATGATCTCTCGCCAAATTCCTACAAAGTTCATGGAGATCCTCCATGATCTAACATGACCGCCATTATTTAAAAGACGACTTCTTCTCCCTGTTTGGGTGTTGGATGTTTGGAAACTTCGGACAAAACAGTGGATTGGACAAGATTTGTGTTAGCAATTCATATTTTACCTTGACAGATAAAATAAATTCATGAAGTGCTGCAACACAGGACTATGAAATCACATCACATTGTGAAATAATTAACAATCAAACAATTATGTTTTTCTCCATTAGATGAAGTGATATTTAATTGATGAAACATCGATTTAAAAAAATCACGAATTAATCATACAATTAATTATTTGATGACATATTTAATAACACATTTAATTAATTATTTCACCATGTATCTATTTCATTCATTTTGCCCTCCACAACATGTAACCTCCACACACCGTCTTGCGGCTCCTCAGCTCCTTCCCAGTTGCTTCCTTCGTCTGGCAGTTGGTGGTGCACGCCTGGAGTCTCAAGTGACTTCCAGGCTTGGTTTCCACCTGCCAACCTGCGTCGGTGGATGGAAGTGAGGGCAGAAACTCCAACAAGCCGCTCAGCTAAGCTGCAGGGAAAACCACCAACAAAACTGATCACACTCGTATTCAGCTGAAAATGTCGTATGCACCATGAAAACATGAACAGAGATATTTTACGGACGCACGCACGCACACACACAAACACACGCACACTGTAATTTTGCACCGGTGGCCATTTCAACGGCAGAGCGTCGTCCTGTAATGAGGCTTGACCATGTGAACCTGCCCCTCATTGGCTGGATTCATTTGAGAGGGCCTCTCTAATGACTCGCTGCTACTCTCACACTCGGATGGCCATTAATGAATTTCAAACAAGGCACCTCGTTTGTTTGTGTTTGTCGGCGTCTTCCACCGCTGACGCTTCGATTTTACAGTCGGGGAGCTTCGTCTCTGCAAATCGAGGAGAAATATTTTATTTCCTTCCCTCCTCATGCTGATCTGCGCGCGCACACGAAACACACACACACACGCGCGCACACACACACACCGCAGTGAGGAGGAGTGTGTAATGAGCTGCTTGCTTTAATTAACTGGGAGCCCAGACTTCATTGGCAGGAGACAAACTAATGACTTTTTCTTGCTTCTTGCCTCAGTCGTCACGTGACGCTCTGGATTAATCACAGTCGCATGCGATCAAACCCGTGTACAGCAGGTGCTTTAAACGCGCCCGGTGGACTCTTTGAGAGGAGCAGCGATATATGAAGACTTATGCTAACCGACTTTAACCCAAACACGCTGCAGGACCAGGCTGGACGCTTTCATCCCGCTCAAATGGATGACGGACGTTCAAACGCTTTGAGAATTAGATGGCATTGCTAATCCTTGTTAACGCGCCAGCCAGCCCACCTGTAAACCAATAGTCATGTTTGATATTTACACACCGGTGTCTGGGGTCTGTGTATAAGTACACATCTTTTAGTGTGCTTCCTGAAAGTGTTGAGTTGGGTTTGAATGTGAAGCAAACTTTTGAAATGTCATGAAAGTGAAAAAATGAAGAACACTGGGAGGAACATTTTGGAGTCCTCAGCCAAGCAGAGAGATTCATGCTGGTAGACATTTCCCCACTCGCAGGGAAGGAAGGGGATCGAGAAGCGTCAAATGTGGGAACATTTGTTGAGGCAGCCTGCCGTCACTTTGCTGCAGTGTCGTGTACATACTGGTGTTTGTTGCTAATGTCGACATTAGCCGTAGCACATGGACGCTTGGACTTGTTTCAAAGGTGACTTCATAGGACCCTGGTACTGCAATTTTATTGTGCTAACTTGTTTCCGCTGTATGAATAATCATTCAGTGAAAATGTCAGCTTCTGTTGACATTGAAACAGAATTACTGTTTGCGAGAATTAGTGTTGATAAAAGAGAGAAAATGCAAATACACCAATTTGCACTCTCTTCTTTCCACACCCTGAGAATCGATAACGCAGATAATAGATAATAATAAGCAATATTGATCATGAAATCCTGTTGGCTAAATTCAATTTCCATCTTGACTCACAGGTCATGAAAAGTGAATGTTGGCTGCATCATAATTAAAAGAAAAAAGATTGCAGAGAGTAAAATCTGCTGAAAGGAAGAACCATTTTTTCCACCTCATTAACAAGTATGTCACCATTTTGGTTGTTTGTTTTTGATTTGTTTTACTTTTAGCACCTTCTTAATGAATGAATAACAATTATTTTGAAGTAATTGAGAATCCTTCAGAACCACTTCTTAATATAATGTGTTTTTATCTGACAACCACAGTAATTATGGCAATTACTGCATCTGATGTTTACGCAATGGCATCAGAGGTGGACTGGCTCTCAACACTTTCTAGTGCAGCAGATGCCTTTGCCAACACCTCTGAATGAAACCGCTCTCAGCTGCTCCGCACAGCAAACTCGTCCACACCTTGCGGGATTATCCTTGGAACAGCACCTGGCTAGCAGTGGGCAGGAATTCCTGTGTGGTTCCACCGCATGTTTGTGCGAATCAAAAAGATTAAAAGATGTAGTCGAGTAACGCAAAGTGTGAAATTGAATTCGCTGCTTCTTTTTGTTTTTGCGAGACGAAACATGACGAGGGTTCGCATTGCGGAAAATTCAAACTATGATGAATCCATGTATCGTCGTTGTTTGTATGTACTGTACCTCCATCACCTGAAGGCAAACAGCTCGACAAGGTGATCGCCGTGTGCAACACCTCTGTGTTCAAGGTCACAGGGTTGATGTTTACCTCATTACATCTTCACGGTTGAGAGTGGAACAGGTAGCGGGGCTGCATTCACCGACTCTTGTGTCTCCTCACTTAACGTTGTCCAATATTATTCATGGAGTCCAGCTTCAAGTGGCCACATTTTCCCCTGAAGTGGCGCTTACAAGAGAAATCGATCCATCCTCAAGTTATAGCTGCTGGCTTTAGCTTCCATTACCTCCAGTGCAACACCAGCTAGCAAACAAATGAGCTCTGGTCCAGTGATACTCAGGCAGGTCAGTTGTTAAAAACACACAGACACAATAACATTTGTGTGCGTCACTTCAGAGTTTTGAATATTCCACTCTTGGTTTCTTTAAGCGATAAGTCATTTTTCGTGGGCATCAGTAAAGTGTTCCAAACGCATTCTCATTCTACTGCATTCACATCCCAAATCAATTTAGTTAGAACATTTTCTCTCAGATTTAAAAATGCCAAAAGTAAGTTTAAGGAGCATTAACTTAAGTCAAAAGTCTTTTACTAATCAGAGCAGGCTCAGCATTCTCCTCTACACCCATGAGTGTATTATAAGAACTACAGTACGGCTGATGTAATGGCACGACAATTTTCCCCCATATGTGGTATTGCAGAACAGTCCCACAGGACCCCAAAAAGCATTTTTCTCATAGACCTGAGAACAAAAATAAACACTTGTAAAGTGGCTGTCAGGACGCCTCCAGCGGAAACAAATGTTCTATTGGATGTTTTTAAGTTATGGACTTTCAACTGAATTTGAAATGAATGGGCACCACTTTGGCATCCGGTGTCTCGGTGGCATCCTATCTCCTATCTCTCTCGACACCTCTCTATTGCACCAGCCTTGCTAGTGACATGTAGCATGATATAAAACCAGGAAATATGAGCATGATGAATATTGCTGTCATTTTACATCCATTTTATGTTTTAGGCATTGGATCTATTTAGAAATGGACACCAAGCAATAAGAACCAGGTTAAAAAACAAAAAAACAAAAACAAAGCCCAGGCACAAAAGGGAATCGTAGAGGTCGAGGGTGGTGTCGTATCGGTACATGCCTGCTCTCATTACAGAGGTAGTTTTTCATATTTATATGTGTATGTAAAATTTAAAATGATTCAGTAGGCTCAGTGAATACTGATTCTCAATCTGAGCATCTCCCTATGGCAACATTAAAATGGGCATTTATGCAAACGCACAAACCCTCTCTGCATCTATAAGACATGCACATGCGCCTGAATAAGCATCAGCAGCTCTCTTCCTTCACACACACACATTGCACACACACGCACACAAGCGCTCACCGAAACTGTAATCGACCAGCAGGCCCTGCAGCATTCAGCCAGAGGGTGGAGGCAGTTGCGCTCACTAGTAAATCTGATGTTGCAATGATTTGGCAGTATTACACATTTATTTTCAGTTTATTCCTGCAGATCAAATGACTTGTCCAGCACCTGATGTGGAACCTTGGCAAGCTTCATTGTTCTCCACAGTCCTACACGGAAAATGTAATTTAGCAAATTCCCAACAACATTTCATATTTCACAGATACACGGTGCTTAAGCTCACACAGAAATCACTGAACATGCATCCCGGTTGTGGTAAAGCAACTGTGTAGCCCCAGCTTTCCTGCAGCGGACTGATGATGGAAGCACATCTGCCAATTGCGGATTGGAACCGCCAACCTTTCAATTACTGGACGAACTGTGCCGTGCCGCCTGTGCTGCTCAACTGCCATGTTCATTGTGTGTGTGTGTGTGTGTGTGTGTGTGTGTGTGTGTGTGTGTGCGCGCGCGTGCGTGTGTGTGTCTGAAAATCACCATCCGCATGCCAACGATTCCCACCGCTGCTCTCAACGGGCGATTTTCCGATGCAGGGAGGGGAGAGAGAGCGCCGCGGCATACTAAAAACTTCAGGAAGCACAAAGTTCAAAACTTCGGCTAAAACTCCACCACCTTGAGCCAGCGTACGCTGAGACACGAGAAAATCCCGCAGATCGAAAACCTCAGAGGGCAGCAACGATCCATCAGAGCTGAAGGTTGTCAAGAAACTTGTCAATGCTAACAGCCATACACACAGATACACAACCCGACACACAACCCAACGCAAACACCGTGTTTGCTAAGGTCTTTGACAGAAAGCCAACAACACTCCGCAGCTTCGAGCCATACTGAAAATTGGTATGACAGAAAAAGCCATGGGTTGACTGACTGGGTCAGACATGGGTTGTGTGTGGAGATGAAGTGACCCAACCCCAATCTCTGAACTCTTGTTTGTCATTCCTGCTCTGGACACCAGGATGGGTTCAGAAGTATCATTCCTTAAAGGGCCAGTGTGTAAAATTTGACATGATTTACATTTTTTTTTTATTGGTAAAAATTTAACATACTGCCTATAAATACATTCATAAAAGTGTATAATCACAGTACAATAAAAGTAGTTTGGTTTTCATACCCATAGAAAGGTTCTTATTTATATAAAGAATATACATAGAGCAAGGGTTTTGCTCCCTGTTAGCTGCCATCTTGCACCGCCATATTTCTAAGGAAGCCTGATGTGGACAATCCAGCCCGCTTGACAGCGAGGTTCGTATTTAAGGTGAATGCTTCTGTCCTTCACGTCTCCCATTCTCTTTCTGATGGCGATCGACTGGGTGATGAGGAAGACAATGGCCGATAAACCCAGGGGCATTCAGTGGACCTCGTTTTCCCAACTCGAAGAACTAGACTTTGCTGATGACCTTGCTGTTCTCTCCTCCAATTACACCCACTTGCAGGAGAAAACTGACAGACTCAACCAGTATGCCAAACAAACAGGGCTGAACATCAATGGCTCCAAAACACAAGTGATGTGCATTAATTCCACTCCTAACGCACCAAGCAAGGCTAGGGAAGGCTCACAGGGTTTTTGCAAGGCTCCATTCTATCTGGAAGTCGAAGCAGTACAGCCTCAGAACAAAGGTCCGACTGTACAACAGCAACGTTAAATCGGTGCTGATGTATGGCTCGGAATGCTGGCGAGTGACAGTACTTGACATGCAAAAGATCAATGCCTTCCACAATGGATGCCTCCGTAAAATCTGCTGCATCTTCTGGCCTGAGAAGATCTCAAATAGAGAGTTGCACAGGATGACCAGGTGTTCCAGTATTGGGTCAGAAATCAAACGCAGCCGTTTACGATGGCTGGGACATGTGCTTCGAATGTCCCAGGATCGAATCCCAAAGACTGCACTTAGATGGACCCCAGCAGAGAAAAGGAGTCAAGGTCGACCCAAAACCACCTGGCGGCTAAACGTGACAGCTGAACTTAAGGAGATGAACCTTACATGGGGCGAGGCACAACATGTAGCACAAGACAGGTCTCGATGGAGGCAGATCGTCGAAGCCTTGTGTCCCACTTGGGACGAAGATGATTAAGTAAGTAAGTTCTGTCCTCAAATAAACCAACAAAGAAGAAGGTGGACAAGGTATCCAGGCTTGTGTGCGAAGGCCACCATAGTAGTAGTAGTAGTAGTACCCTGGCAAGCTCGGGAGAGGGTGTCTAAAATTTAACAATTTAAAATCTTAAATCAATCTAAAATTTAACCACTTGTTTCTTCTCAAAATCTCCAAATATTACACACTTAACGCTTAAAATAAATAAATAAATAAATAAATAAATAAAATGTGCCATCACAGTCATGCAGTGTTTTTTTTGTTGTTGTTTTTCTAGTCCGCTGACTGTATGCGCTGCATGCTCTCCCTTGACTCCGCCCATTTCTCTTGTCTCATTTTCATCCATTACTTCAAATATGGAATCTGCGAGTTTCAAATATAACCACAAAAACTTCAGATGGTGGTTAAGCACGTTGGCCTGAAAAGCTGCTTCACGTCACGCCAACTCCGCCCATCTCTATAACGAGGCAATGATCCCCGTCTGGCTCTAGTTGGCTTAAAAACAACATCCAGAAACTAACGGCAACTATGTGATGCAACTGACGATCATCGCATCTTAATCCAGGCCCATAACTCGAACAAGACGCAGGCCTTGAAGATGACCCTGGGCTGTTGTTTTAACGTGCCAGTATCCAAGCTGGGATCGGCTGGACGCAGCGGTGCGACTCCCTCGTTGGAGGATGAAAATCCAGGAGGATTATTGCAGGATAAACGTGGGATCAAGGATGGTTTCTGAGGCTCTCGGCAGCTGCAGGGGTCAAAAGCGGGAGAGACAGAGCGGAGGACTGAGTGTCTGACACGAGGCGGAAAGGTGGGAGAAACAGATTCCAGGTCAGTTATATAAGCTTATGAAGAGCGGAAACCAAAAAAAACACATGTGGATGGAACTGATTTGCATCAACTAGCCTGAGTCTCTAGACTCATTGTTCAGAAATCAATAAACAGTGCCGGGTTTGATGTCTCGCAGGAGACGCAGTGAGGAAATGCAGTGAATACATATAATGAATAAATAAATTGATCAGAGCCAAATGCAAATGCTAACAGAACCGATGGCTGCAGGGTAAACAAAGCCGACGGCAATCTAACTGATCTAACAGTTTATGGAAGGAAAGTGGAAGGGGGCCTGTCTGACCTTATGACCTCACATGCTGCTTGGTCTGCTGATTCCATGTGTCGGCTGTGGACTGCCAGGAGGAAACATCTTGCCCAAGCATGCGGTGATTGACAACTGTAGCAGATGACCTTCTGACATTCTGGGGCGCAGTGGTCACAGGTTTCTATTGTTTTGCAACGATTCTCTGGTGTTGTTGATTTGCGGTCGTAAGTTCCCCAATCGTCAATAGTCAATTCCCAGTTGGCGCAAGTGGCAGCGCAGTAGTGTGCGATACTATTTACTGGCCTCAAGCCAGTGAGGTTGTGATGAGTGTCGGGGAGGTGGAGCAGGGGGATGGGCAGGTGTTACTGGGCAGAGTCTGTGGTAATGGAGGGGACTAATGAATACTGATTCAGTGAAAAAGTGTGTGTGTGTGTGTGTGTGTGTGTGTGTGTTGCCACTGTCAGACTGACCTTCTAAATCCTATTATTTGCTGCAACAGATAAACGGCAGATTATCCCTTTAGTCCGGCAACACACAGCAGCAGTCAGTGATTAACTCATTGATAGCTCGGACAGTTAAACACTGTTGGTGCGTGTGTGTGTGTGTGTGTGTGTGTGTGTGTGTGTGTGCGTGCGTGTGTGTGTGAGAGAGTGTGTGTGTTTGCCACTGCAAACAATACAGCAAAAGGGTTTAATATTTTAACTGCCCCTTTTATATTTTTACACTTTTTTTATCATTTAAAGTTAGTAAAGTAGGTACATTTAAAAAGCATAAATAGAATTAAAATACTAATCATTGAAAAAACATACGTGGATCAATTATTTTTGAAATGATATTTCGCCTCTAACTTCCAAATGTGTTCTGTTGAAAGTAAAGAAGCTTGTCTGGAACTTTCACTTTAAAAAAAAAGAAAGAGAAGAGGAAGTGCATCTCATTGAATACCACGACGCAAACACCAGCACATAATGATGACAGCGTGATGTATGTGCATGTCCATGGGGTGCTGCAGGGCGCCCAATGCAAATATGGCGACAGTAAAAAGTCGGCTGCAGAGGCTCATAAATGTGCCACTTCATTTTTACTGCAGCTTCACCTCTGAAGGCGACGCTGCCACCGAAGATTGGCTTCATGATTGGCTGGGAATGCACAGCCATGCACACGCGTGCGCGCACGCACACACACGCACACACCATATTCTGTGGTTAAAGGGAAAATTCAAGAGCAACAGAAAATAAGATGGAAATTGCAAGACAAAAGGTTGTATGTGAATAAATCATACAAAAACCTGCCGATTTAGTACATGACAACACTGGGACTGACAGAACATTATACAGTGAGGTAACAATGTAGATAAAGATTTGATTATTTAGGCACTACGAGGGAACATCACCAGACACACACACACACACACACACACACACACACACACACACACACACAGAGGCAGAGAGGCTTCTGAAACGGTTAGCTCAAGCTTTTAAGAAAAGACTTAAAAATGTCACAAAAAAATAAAAAATTCAATAATCTGGTACATTAAAAACACTAATGACAAAGGTAAAGGCAAAATCATCACTTCGGTAAAATATCACTTGCTAGAATCCCTCCAACTAGCTAGCTAGTAGCCACCAGAGTTAACCAAGGCCTACCACATAAGAGATTGTCACAGCTTGCTAGCTCCTGCTAAAGTTACAGGAACAGCTAGATGAAGCTCAGTTCCCTCGCGGTGAGCTAATGACTGCTGTAACTAGCTAGCAAGCAACCAAAGAGTTTAGGACTGTCACAGCTATCAAGTTTCAGCTAAGGCTAGCAACTGAACATTTCCCACGCCTTGTTAACATCCATCACATCCAAACAATGTCTAGAACAACTTACATCTGCCAGTAGCTAGCCAACATCTTTCACGGAATATGGCACACAACATTTGAGAAGAAGTGGAGATGGTATGAGAGCAACTTTAACTGAGGTAAAAAAAAAAAAAAAAAAAAAAAAAAAGCGAAGCATATGACACAACTTTCAGCCGACAAAAACATTGAGAGGATGTTTCTCTGAAAGCGTGAAGGTGTTACGGCTAAGATGCAAACAGTGTCGGAAGGAGGGAAACACTTGAGGGCAAAGCGAATCAATTTAGGGTAGTTGGAACTGTTGGAAAGGATGCTCAGCCATGCGGTGAAGCTGTTCGCCTTGTTTCCATCATTACCGAACACACACTGCTTTGATTCTAACAGCGGCCATCTATATGGAAATCCTATGTAAATCACAGATGGTGTGTTCCCATTAAACTGGACATGTGTTGTATCAGCAGTGTGTGTGTGTGTGTGTGTGTGTGTGTGTGTGAGAGAGAGAGAGAGAGAGAGAGAGAGAGAGAGAGAGAGAGAGAGACATGCACGCACCACACATGTCTCTCCCCTGCATTTTACATCTTGTGTGGGGTGAAACCTCACCAGCGGCAGAAAAAAATGCTGAAACAAGAAGAACCTTTGTTTTGAACGCACCTCACAGAAATGCCACGCTAACAAGCTCGCTCACAACATTGTCTCTAATTTCAAAGAGGGGAGAGAAGCCAGAGGCTGGTACACATTTTGCAGTTCCATGTGAGCTTCCATAACTAAAAAGAGCAAAGACTTCAAGTGTTCAAAACGACGTCTTCTTGCAGGTGTTCTGCCTACCAGTGCGACGCCCGGCCACCTCCCACCCAATGCAGATCTGACACAACACACACACACACACACACACACACACACACACACACACACACACAGGTGTCTGCACAATCTATCTGGACAATGTATCAGATTGTTCTCGCCGATACCAGCCTGAATTTTGCGTATCAGATCATCAGATTTTGATTATCAGACCAGTAATGAGAGAGTGGTATCAAACGTCACTGGTCCTGCTGAGCACCTCCAGTAGCTGAGCCAGAAGCCAGGTCAGGACAGATGAAGCACTCAGACCAACTGGGGTTTGTCCAGAAATCAAACAACTTTCACGGCGGAGACAAAGGTTTCCTTTCAGATTGTTGTTTTGAAAACTCTGCGATGGTTTCACGCTGCGCTCTGCGACGTGCCTCATCTGAATCTACCTGCCGACAAGGAGAAACTGCAGTATTGATATTTCTCACGCTGTGTTTCGGTGGAAGGTAAAAAAACAAAAAAACAACAACAACCGTTTTCACGCATTGCAGTTTTATTTCATCTTCTTTCAAATCTCCAGATGTGTGATTAAGTTGCAGAATCAATGCTTCCTTCCTGCTCAGACGCTCTAATTACTAATCAAAGCAGATTTGAAGCCCCCCCGCCCCGCACCCCACCACCTCTAATTGTGTGTGTGCTTTTAAAATCCCATGCATCCGTCTGCTACCGAGGGGCCTTTAAAACTTCTGAATTTGTGGGGCTGTGGGGGGGTGGGGGGGAGTGTTCAGTGTGTTTAATAAACTGCTCTCAGGACAGAAAGGAGATGAGATGAACGCTTTACAGACTTTTGCAGCTAATTATCAGCTCTGATGAAGACATGATGTTGGTGTGGACGGAAGCTGTTCGTTAGCGTCGGCCCCGTTTGATGCAAAACGTCTCCGGCGTCGCTTCGGAAAGACGGACTTCCTGTGAAGATAAAAGAGAGGTTTTTCTGAGGGGGAAAGTCTGGCCAATTTAGCAATGCCAAAAACATTGTGAGTGCTCCCTGGTGGCTGCTTACTGTTTTGCTACAGGTGCCTTCACGTCAGCTGAAAACCTGCTGAAGGACAAAACTTTGAAAGTGTCAGCAAACATTTGCACAAAGATTTGAGGTTGTGAATGTGTATCTAAGATTTACTGATATATAAAAACATGAAAGATTTTTTTTTTATTCAAGGACGCGTGAAAATGAATAAATAAAAACCCTGTGGTCAGTTTCTTTACAAAACTCCTTATCCGAAAGCTTTTCCCTCTGATGGCAGGACGGCCTCGGCCCTGCAGGGGGAGTTTATCTTGTTTTCTTTTTTATATCTGATCTGTTTGTCAGACAGTTTTGCCCTCAGTGACTCGCAGCGAGTGCAAGGAGACGCTAAACTCCCAGATCAGTGGCGTCGGCACGCCGCCGGCAGGAAGTGGGACACGGCTCAGCGGTGTAAACAGAGAGAGAGGCGCCTCCTGCCGCACGCGTACCAGGCGTGTCGACTTAGTTTCTGTTCCCCTGTATTTCAACGCAGCGGGCGCTCGACGGCTGCGTGGACCGCGTCGACCTTCAGGAAAGAAAAACCAGACTCAAAGGCTGAATCCCATTTAACCCCCTGGTCCTGATGCTTCAGGCACCTCAGGAAACAAAGATTTCCCACGGACACTCAACACCAGCAGCTGGCTGTAGTTTCCTCTAAGCCAGGGGTGTGAAACTCAAAAACACAGTGGGCTTGGACAAAGTGGTGGGCTGACACGGATATTTATTGAAAACCAAACCTTCCTCGAGATATGACAATGAACCTTTTCACATGGACCCCTTCGAGTTTGGCTTCAACACTGTTTATGGAGCAAGCAAAGCTTAACACTATACGATAAATGACTTAGTATTGTACAACAAACGTCACATAGAAAACTCATCAAAATAAATAAAATGTAAATAATTTTAAATATTTAAATGTCAACAGTAAACCTTTTCCACCGGCTGATTACAAATTTGAAAATAAAACAACAACAAACCAATGAAGTCATCATAAGATCCTTCAATGAACGCCCTGTCCTGATTGACGCGCCAAAACACCAGCAGAGCATTCTGGGATTTGTAGTATTTGCGGTACGTGGGCTGTATAATACTGGCGGGACAGCTCGAGCAGTGATTGGGTTTTGCCTACACGGCTCTAAATCCATGGCTGTGGTGCCCCACTGCAAGCACCATGTCCCATTTTGACAGCCCTGACTCCCTGTGACTCAGTGCCGAGGCCTGAGGGGTGTTTGAACCCTGGAGCCTTGGAGAAGGAGAAACATCATTTTGAATGAGGACGTCAGGGATGGAAGACACTTCCCGCATATCCCGCCTCCTTTTACAAGCTGCCAATCATCTACGGCTGCGGCCTGCAACTACTTGATTATCCCTGGTAGTTTGTGTGTGCGTGTGTGCATCACCTGTGTTGCAGGCACAGGCAGGATAGGGCATGAGCAGATTTGAATGATTCTGTTTGACTTATTCTCCAATAGTAAACTCTTAGACTATCTCTGCAATAGTCTCTCTTACTTATATCTTTCTGAAAAAAAAGTATTTTTTTTGTTTCATGACATTTCATGGTGACTCATGAAGCTCTTAAGCCCCGCCCCCTTTCGTGATTAGCAAACTGGTTAAACCAAACATCTGTGAGCCAAGTCCAACGAGAGTAGTTTTGACGTGTAACAACGCGAATAGATAACAACGGTATCCTGCAGAGGGAGCCAGTGAGTTTCGCACAAGTTGACCTTGACAGTTTGACTGGCGGAATTGACTAGAGTTTTGACTAGAGGAATTCAACCTGTACGCTTTTATTAGCATTTCGAACACGGAGCTCATCGGTGGCCAACCGTAAACGTGACCTGCTGCCGCCTGACTGGCTGCTCCACTTCATTTGTGCCGCGCTGAGAGGAATCAGCGATTCTGCTAAGACACCGTCTCATTAACTGGTTGCAACTGGTTTTGATCAGTTCCGCCTAATAAAGCCCATCAAAGCACTTTGACTAATCTCTGGTTCAGCTGAATGAAATCTTCACTTCACACATGATGTTAAAATATTCCCTTCTCTCTGTCTCTCCCTCCCTCTCTCTCTCTCTCTCTCACTCTCTCTCTCTCTATGTCTATCTCTCTCTCTCTCTGTCTCTCTGTCTCTCTCTCTCTCTGTCTATCTCTCTCTCTCTGTCTATCTCTCTCTACCTCTCTCTACCTCTCTCTCTCTGTCTCTCTCTCCCTCCCTCTCTCTCTCTCTCTCTCTCTCTCTCTCTGTCTCTCTCTCTCTCTACCTCTCTCTCTGTCTATCTCTCTCTCTCTCTCTGTCTCTCTCGCTCTCTCTCTCTGTCTATCTCTCTCTCTCTCTCTGTCTCTCTCGCTCTCTCTCTCTGTCTATCTCTCTCTCTCTCTCTCTCTCTCTCGCTCTCTCTCTCTGTCTATCTCTCTCTCTCTCTCTCTCTCTCTCCTTCCCCCTCTCTCTCTGTCTATCTCTCTCTCTCTCTCTCTCTCTCTCTCTCTCTGTCTCTCTCTCTACCTCTCTCTCTGTCTATCTCTCTCTCTCTCTCTGTCTCTCTCGCTCTCTCTCTCTGTCTATCTCTCTCTCTCTCTCTCTCTCTCTCCTTCCCCCTCTCTCTCTGTCTATCTCTCTCTCTACCTCTCTCTCTCCCTCCCCCTCTCTCTCTCTGTCTCTCTCTCTCTCTCTGTCTCTCTCTCCCTCCCCCTCTCGCTCTCTGTCTCTCTCTCTCTCTCTCTCTCTCTCTCTCTGTCTATCTCTCTCTCTACCTCTCTCTCTCTCTACCTCTCTCTCCATTGGCAATGCTTCGCTCTCCTGCCCTTTCACCTCCATCCTGTTCTGGCTGCCTTGATGGCCTGAGTGTTCGATCTTAGCTTCTCCATCAGTCCTTTACTCGAAAAAAAAAAAATTATTCTATCAACTTCATCATCATCATCTTCATCATCATCATCTTCTAAGGGCATGTTTCCATGGGCGTGCCTCGCCACTGCGTAGGCGTTTCCCTGGCGCCAACACGGTTCCAACCAGTACTATTTTGGTCCCTGCTTCTTTGGGGCTCCCAGCAGGCTGAGCTATAGGACCATAGTGTCATAGTGTTCTGACTCTCCAGTTTGGCTCCATATAGCCCTTTTAATGCTGCGATCTTGTTAACACCGGTTGGAATGAAGCTGTTGCTGTCTTGCGCTTCATGTGGACTTAAGTTTTGCGGATATTCTTGTCGAATAACAAATGACTCTGTGACTCACGTGATCGTTTCAGCGTCTGCATTTTCTCTGCTAGGACAGTGTTTTGATACAAGTCAACAGTGTTAAACAAAATCATTCTAAAATGTCTTGTTAAAAACAAAAACAAAACACGGTCGATGCAAAAAGTAAAACCTATGAATCCGGGGACACGGAAGGCACAACAAACGTCTAGGGACCTTTGGTCTGCCTTGCAGCGGTAACTCCACCCACGCTAAGCTTGGACCAAGTCGCAGTGGAAACACACCCGTGCCGAGGCGTACCGTGCCGAGCCAGGGTGGCCCGAGCCTTTTCCCTGCCTGGAACATAACGATTACAAATCTGATTTTTGCAGCTTGGTTTTGATCGATATTTTTAAACTTTTCTAGCCAACACTCATCTGTAGAAAAAAAAAAAAAAATCAAATCTGCTCTCATGGATATCACACAGAAACAATCACCTCCTGTTTTTCCTCATTTCGTCCTGCTGGGTTGGTTAAGCGACTCCAACCACTGCGGCTGCTGCAGCCGCTGCCGCTGTTGATGGTGATTCTCCAAACCCCACAATGTCCAACGAGAGCTCCAGCAAAACCATTAAAAACACATTTACTGACCTCAGCACACCTCGGCAGGAAATGCACACACAAGCGCGCTCTGCGTCGATGATGACTGGCAACTGCTTGCGCTCGGAGATAATTCTGGAAAAGAATCATTTAAAAAAAAAATGGCTGACGCTGCTCAGGATTTAGAAAATCCAAATGGGCTTTTGTTTTTTAATTAGAAAAAAAAAAACAATTTGAAGGAGAGGATGATGAGACGCCATGTTTCCGCCTTAATGGGACCTTATCTGAAACTGCATTTCCCAGACGCCTCCAGTGTGCAGTTTCCCTGTTCCCGGGCCAAAAATAAGTGAGTGAAAAACAGAAATCAGTCATTTTAAGCAGAAGGAGGAAGGAGAGAAAAGAAAACACAATTAAAACACAAATTACTGTTCTGTTGCTCCACTGTCTGCAGTTAGCTTGTGCTGCAAAACACTGCATGCCCCATCCAACAACAAAAAAAGAAAAAATCTGGCCTGCGGCTTTAAAATATACACATGTGCTAATTAATGAAGAATAACATGTGGGGGTCAGAGGTCATGGTGACACAGCACCAACATCACCTCATCTCCGTCTCTGCATTCAGCAGCTGGGGGCACCGCTCCGTGTTCCCTGCACATTTCCCACGATGGAACACACACACACACACACACACACACACACACACACACACACACACACACACACACGGCCTCAGGTGGAGTGACCACCGCTGATGAGTGTTCTGCTTCAGATGGATCAGGATTAAAGTCATTGTTGTCTTTTCTCAGCACTGCCTTTTTAAACAGGCGCTGATGTTGAGCTGAGCTGCAGTCAGGTGTCGGCCGATGTTAACAGTGTGATATCAGCCGTCTGTACAGAAGAAGTGACAAAGACACACAGACCAAACATCCAGGCAAGACACGTCCAGCTTTGTTTGTAGGTGACTTTATTTCAGCAGCATCAGACACGTCAGAGACATTATATACATACCAACTGGTGGTATGTAACTGGCGGCAAGAAACAGGAAGTGATGTCACAGGCCGGGTTGAGCCCCCCCTCAGAGGAGCTCGTAGAGTGATTGAGCGATCTGACAGACGTGATCTTTGCCTTCGTGTTTTTGGGAGGAAGACCTCATCAGCTGTTCCGACCAATCAGCTAACGATGTGCAGTGAGTGCGATGTATTTGCATAATGAGCACAATGGTGGGACATCAATCAAGCCAATCCGGTGGGGCGGATCGTGCTAAGCGGCAGCAGGGGGGGGGCAGACAGCGGTCGACTGCTGGCCGAACCAGCAGCGTTAAAACGGGAATATTTCAAGAGCAAAACTGAAATGACCTCACTGTTAATGGTTAAAGTCAGTCATTGACACAGAATTCCAGAGTTCCTAATTCATATCAGCTGATTGGACGACACTGCTTCCTATGATGGTGATCGGCCAGCAAAATCCTGATGGGGACAAGCTGGAGTCAGGTTATTTTATGTAAATTCAAATGTATCAATCAGTTTCTTCTTTTCAGTTTTTTATGCAGTTTCTGTCCTGAAACGTGCACCAAGTTCTTTTCAAGGGACTGATGGATATAACCAATGAGTATTGAGAGATGGATACCTCTGATACTAAAACACATCCAAAAACAGAATCATCACAATCTGAACAGTGTCCATCCAGTGTTCCAGGGGAACCAGTCAGTATTTTGTATGAGTAGTATTTAGTATTTTGGCAAAATGTCTGAACATCAAACGCATCTTCATGTCCGTCCGACTCGGAGGGCTTCTCACTTTCAGGAAGCGTGACCTGAGCTGTTTGAGCGTGTGAACACTAGCGGGACTCTAATCGCCGGTACATTAAAGCTCTTCTATTTTTACACAGCGTTAGCGTTGCTACTTTACGACACCGACGGAAAGAATATTTACACAGGAGTGGTTTTACTGCGTCCCAGCGCCGAGCTGAAGGGGGCCCTGCGTTTGACTCGTCCTATTTAAAGTGCATATTTCAGGCGCAGACGCTTCCCAGTGCTCACCGTTCGACGGGATTAATATTAACACGGATCATAATCATTACTTACAGCTGCATCACATAAACAGGAGCCGGCAGGGCGACTCCCCTGAGTTCTCACGCACAGATTCAATATAACCAGCGGGCAAAACAAATGGAAGCAACAAGTCCGTCAGCACGGAAAAAAGAAGAAAAAACAGCCCATCTTTGACTTTTTCAAAATAAAAGTGCTTCCCCAGACGGCAGAGCAGTGCAGGGCAGACAGTGTGGGAGGATCGAGCGCGTCTCTGACACAACTACACAGAGTTCTTCTCCAGTCAAACACAGTGTGAACACACAGCGTCCATAGGTCTTCTAGAAAGTACATATCTAGTCAAATGACAAATGTCAGAACCATCAGAGTCCAGAGTCGCTGCAGAGGCAACAGAGGGGGGAAACAAAATTAAACAATAAATTTAAATGTATATTTTTAAAAGAGTGGAGTGTCGGAATGTTAAAATGGCGATGCAGGTGAAACGGTAAAGTGTCCAAAAGAAACAAAAGTCCAAAGCTTCTGATGAAGCTGATGAAGTCTCCACACCTCCGAAGTGACCAACACTACTGGCTCCACGACACATCTGGGCTCATTTTGTTGGCCCAAAGATCAAGTGATGTGGAACCACTGTCATATAGGGCGTATTAGCCACATCTGTTCTTGAGAAATCAAAAAGGTCAACGTCTGGGACCGGGGAGTTCGCTGACAGAAAGGTCGGCTTCCACACTCCAGAACACGACTGACGTCGCTCTCATCGATTCTTCACAAATCAAAGTTTTTAACAAACTTAATGACTTTGCGACAGGCCAGATGGGATTGACCATGCAGGTCTAGCAGGTCTTCTGTCTGGTATCAAATAATCCTAAATCAAATCTATCTGAATTAAAGCACAGGACACCAAAAGGACAACCAGTAGGTGGTGGTACTCAGCACCCCCTACTGGCCTCTGTGAGGACGCAAACAGACACCAAGGACAGCGAAGCCTTGAGACCATTCAGTCATGTTTTCTATCCAGCAGAGCTGAAACGCGGTTAACCTTGTTTGCCGCCGAGCATCGACCTACCACAATTTATTTTCCTCTTTTATTTTCAGACAGACGCTCCGCTTTTAATAGGAAGGGGGGTTTCGTTCGGTGACGAAGGCCAGCTGATGGCGCGGCTGCCGTGAGCAGGCATAATGCCGAGGTGTGACGGCAGACTGCGTCCTGATTGCAAATTAACTTCAGGAGTTTGATCCTCGTTTCCTATGAGGAACAGCACCAAACACCATCTCAACCTCTGTCCACAAAAATATCCATGACATCCAAAAAGGCGGACCTTTGCGGCAGTACCACATCCGTCCACCAAGTGTCACTGTGGTACATGATGGACTTTGGAAGCTGAACAGCTGAGATTACCAGTCTGAAAACAAAGGTGGATCCAACTTCTGTGCCCGCAAAACAAAGAAAACGGAATAGACGGAAATGGAGGAAGTAGCTGTGAAGTGCTGCTATAGATGTTAGTGTGGAGTGTGGTAGCAACTAGCTCCACTGGTAGCGAAGAAATGCGATTGGTCCGCTTTAAATATAACAGACACAGCAATCTTCCAATCACTTTCCAGGTTCTTCTAAATGAGGCCGCCCCTCTGGACTTTCTCCCAGATGGACAAGTGAAAATAAATCAGATGACGGAAGTGCAGGGAGTAAGGTTATTAGCCATTAGCAGCAAAGCTAACATTAAATTAAATCCCACCATGGGTCAAACATTTAAATTTTCCTATTCATATATAATTTACAGATTAAACTGAGTTTTGCTTCGCCGTACACTTTTCAGTGTTCCGTTTGACGCTAAAACTCAAACTCGTAGGGAAAAAAAGGGTTGGGATTAGCTGTCGGAAACATCCACAGTGTGGATTCAGAAGCAGATGCACAGGGCCAAAAAGATTCAACATGAAACAGCATGTGAACCCAACAGTCCGAGATCCACCGCTCTCAGCTGTTTCATCATCTTGCAGTCGGCCCGCAGCTGGCCGGAAGGTAGATTAACTGATACTTCTCCCGACCAACGATTCCCATTTGGAGATGACGCCAGCTCCAGGATTGATCGGGGCGATTAGACAACAGCGGTCTCGGGAGCTCCGCTTTAAGAGCCTTCAGCAGGTTAATCCAATTTAAGCTCTGGCTGAGAATTTGATTCCGTTCAAGTTTTTAACCCCAAATTTCACCCAATTCCAGCCGACGGGCCCTGCGGTGAAGCTCTCAGGAAGAAACGCAGGATTGAGGGTTGGACAAGGAAGGAAGAGGGCCGGTGAGCCAGAGGGGACGGCAGGGAAGACGGAGGGTGGGAAACTCTGATGGGAGGGATAACGTGTCGGACAGGATTAAGAAAAAATCAAACAGATGGCGGCCGAACGCTTAAAATTCACTTTTGGATGTTTCCTCATCAGTTGCATGTCTGGGTGAGGCTGCAGATTTATTTGCACGCGCTCACAACTAACTGGGGTTGACGTCGAACTGATGCAGGCGACTCGGCGTATGAATCCAAAATACGCATTAAGACAAAATTGGGCTTTGCTACAAAATCCGACAGACCGAGTCAGGTGGGAAACTGACATGCGTCACCGCAGGGAGGGGAAACAATAAACGGGAGCAACGGGAGGGAGTCAACCCTGAAAGCAAAGGTGCTGCTAGTGCAGATCAACTGGACAGTAAGAACAGGTTGCCGTGCAGGACTCGGTGACCTCTGATGGCAGCTGACAGACAACAGACTGCTCAGAGCAGCGACAAAACACAGTACTTGCATTGAATCAGCTGATAGTACAACTTCCTGCCCCTCACAAGGTCACTGAACGCAACCCACGGCGGGCCTCGCCCTCACGTACATTTCATACGGGGGTGGGGGGTGGGGGGTGGTCGATCGATAATCTGTGAGCGATGTCACTGTAAATACGTACAGCACAGTCAAAATCCCCTGCTGTGTTAGAATTGGCCTGCAAGTTGCAGCAATCCGCATAGTGTTTCCCAAGTAAAGGTCAGGAGAAACGCTGCAAAAGGGACGCGGAGCGGAGGTGAAGGTCGGAGGCTTCGCAGACTGAGTGACAGAGAGTGACAGAGAGTTCATTGGTGGAGAGGAAGGTAGATCAGCTGGAGCAGCCGGCAGAACAAGAACACCATGTTTGTTCCGCATTTGCAAAAAAAAAAAAAAAAACACACACCACAAAAAAAATTCACACAAAACAAAAAAAACTTTTTTTTTCATGCTTGATAACACTAGAACGTTTAGCAACACATCCCATAATTCATCTTACATTTTCTACAAATCATTTCCTGCAAAGACAGCTACATCCTCGCAGCCCGACCAACAGTGTTTCCCAGCCTGGTGGTCACATGCTTCATCCTCTCCTCTGATTGGCTGCGTGTCTGTCGCAGATTCATTTTAGTCACTGGGCCCCGAAATGAAACGGCAGCGGGGGAAAAAAAAAAAAAAGGCTCCAGTTTTGAACTATAATTAAGTCTAATTGAGTCAGACTGACATTTGCTAAAGTTACTGGAAGAAACAGATCTTTTAATTGGTCCATAACTCAGCTTTCATTGAAAATGGCACTTTTAATTAGTCGACCTGCTGGCTCAGTTGGCCGACGCAGCGGTTAACTGGGACGAGTGCGAGGTGTCACGGATATAAACAGAGGGATACAAGCGACGGCAGTCATTTAAATATTATGACTCCTTTTTGGAAATTTAATGCATTTCTCGCCTTTTCTTTCTCAAGGATACTTTACAGCACAGAAATAAATACAGTAATAAATACAAACAGACACAGTTCTGGTTGCCTCCTCATATCCTCTCTTGACACTTGAGACAGTAATTGTATTGCGCACTCGGTCTCCCCTGTTCCTGCTGCATTAGCGGCAGTTGCCTTGCAAGATGGAATTATGGGAAACAGCAAACGTTAAACCTTTATTGTCAGTTCTCAACGATATCAACAAAATAAGTTAAGTTAAATACTCAAACCTCATTTACATTAAATAATTTAGCAATTTTTTTTTGTTTTTCTTTTTAATTTAACTGCCACGATTGGGATCAGGCGCTAGTTTTTTCTGCAGCTGCAGCAGGATGAGCGGACAGCGGTTTATCAGATGGACCACAGCGGCGGTGGAAACAGGAAGACGCATCAGCGGGTCACTGCCTCGGGAAGGTGGGAGGAGCCGGATGTGCTGCGCGGCACTGCGTTTTTGCTATAGAAGCTGCTTTTCTCCGATTCCTGAGGCTACTGCTTGGTGCTACTCCCCTTGGTCGCCATGGCAACAGGCGGGGGGTGCTGAGACAGGAAGAGGCGGAGCTTGGAGGGCTGTCGCAGGGACCTGGCGCCGACTCCCTTCCTCTCCTCCTGCGTGCCGCCACCGTGAGGAGAGTCAGTGCAGAGGCGAGGCTGGGGCTGGGGCTGGGGCTGGGGCGGGGAGGGGCGGGGCTCGGCAGGGGGCGGGGCCATAGCTGGTAGAGGGGGTGTCAGTGAGCCCTGGCGGTCGGAGCTGGAGGAGTGAAGAATCTGTGACTGAGAAAGCAGACAGAGGGCGTGTTAGGAAACAAAAAAGAAAATGGCTTTCATCCCTTTCAGCAATATGAGACAAAAAGTTTTTAAAAGTTTTAATCTTTACTTAAATGTAAAAGTCAAGTGTGTAATATTTGAAGATTTTGAAAAAGAAACAATGACATCAAGTGGTTATATTTTAGACTGCAGCACTCACTCGCTCACCGTTCCCCTCCCGAGCTTGCCAGTGAGCTACAGTGGCCTTCGCACTCAAACCTGGATACCTCACCCACCTTCTTCTTTGTTGGTTCATTTTAGGATGCCAGTGTTCACCCTGAATACAACACTGTCCGACGGACTGGATTGGCCACACCGGGCTTCCTTAGAAATATGGTGGGGCAAAATGGCAGCTAACTGGGAGCAACATATATGTATATTCTTATAAGAACAGTTCTAGGTAGGAAAACCACATGACTTTTATTGTACTGTGAGTAAACACTTTATTCTTCTATTTAAGGGCAGCATACTGAGCTTGAACCAAAATTTGTAAATCCGGCCAAATTTTACAAACTGGATCTTAAATCCTACTTTGGAAGCCTCTCCAGACTAACATTTAAAAAGACCACCTTCAAAAACATTTCTCAAGTTTAGAACTTTAAACTCACGTTGTAAGTTTTTACAATGCGGAGCTGTTCATGACGCAGATGAACTGAGTTTTGCTCAGTATTATTATTTGGCTTAAAGCGGAGCTGCGCCGACCGCAGGTTTCGTGCCGTTAAGCTGCTCGTCAGTTTCCACCCGTTAATCCTGCAGCCAGCCCTCGTCTACACGCCCATAATCCGATTTTCAGCCAAAATCTGGGCGAGCGCTGAAATCCATCACATGCACCGATCTGAGCTCGCTGATCCTGGAAAACTCGGCACTAATAACTAATCTCTGCTGGGCTTGTTTTTCCCTTTCGGCAGCAGCGACTCTGTGAACCAAATCCGTGTTTAGGATTCACTTATTGTACGGCCGTCACTCTCTCATTATTGACGTCGCTGCCACGCAGGAAATCCTTGGTAACGAACAGGATGAGAGCACATAGAAAGCAGTAATCTGATCAAATTTTGGGATAACGAGATTCCAGCCGCAGTGGCTCACACAAAGGCTTTTATTCTGGAGTTTTACACCCTGGAGACTTTGACTACCGTGAATGTAAATAATTTACCAGTAACTAAAAAAAACAACAACATCCCTAAAGGAAACATACATGAAAAACAAAAGACTAAACCTCTGCAACTGAATTAGTTTAAATAATCTCTTTCATGAAATATTCTCTCAAATATGATGAGACCTGTTCATCTGAAAACATTCCCACCAGTTTCAGTACAGAGCTTGTGGGAGATGTATAGAACAGCCTCTTTAACAATGTCTTTGTTAACAATGTCTTACAATGGCCCTTTTTTTTTTTTTTTTTTTACCAACATTGATAGCATTTCGTTGATAATGCTAAAGCTACAATCAAATTTAGAAAGTTGCAATAAACGCGTTCATTTGAACCATGTTTACAGTTAGCATATATATTAGCATGTCCACTTGCAGAATGGGGGAACACGGGTGAGAGGACGAGCCAGACGTAGATGAAAATAACTGACCTGGTCAAAGCACCGTGGCTACCTGGCTATAAAAACATTGCCAATCACAGGCTAAATTAGTCCTGAGCAGCATAATAGCCAGTTGGCACCAGTGCTAGCTGCCTATTAACGCTCGATTGAGTTTGACGCAACGGCAAGCCCTCAATTTGAATGTCAACTTTGGCCACACCAGTCTGCCGCTGAAGTGCATATCTTAGTCCCAACTATTACATTTTAGAACCATTAATCTCGAAATTGGCATGGTTTCCTTCGGAATGTGTGAAAGCAAAAGACAGCGCTTGCCAGCCACAGCAACGATAACCATTGGGGACGCAACTTGACGAAAGGTGAATTGTACATTTAAGTTCTATATTTCAGTTGATACAGTGTTTATTCCCAACATGCACAAAAATCCACTGCGTTTTAGTGACATTGTTTTCATTTGTTTGAGGAAGAAGAGAGCCAAATACAAAATGCGCTGTCACGCCGCACTGTCCATACAAGCTGCTATTGCAAACATGGCAGTCTATAAAAGAACCTTTTTCAGTGTAGGAAAACAAAAGCACACACAAACATATTTATGGCTAGCATATCAAGTTCTTGCCAACGACTCAGGCCACACGATCAATCAAAAGCTACATTAGTCGTTGCTTGGTTGCTCTTCAACGACGGTTAGACTGAGAAATAAATGGGAAGTCATTTCAAGCTTGTACGCACAAAAACCCTTCCACCACTAGATGTCGTAGTTTTGCACAGCAAAAAAAAAAAACGGCTCCCTGCAGGTCCCCTGCGCCCCGTTGAGGACACAACAGGTCTAAATCCAGCATCACTGCTGAGTGGACAAAGTTGAGTGACAAAGTAAAATTACACATTGTCCCTCTTGGTACTTTGGTTTTGTTTTGTTTGCTGTAAATTACAGTTTAGCTTCACACCACCACCAATTACTGACTTTGTGTCAGTAATTGGTGGTGGTGTCACTGCGACTGCTGAACACAAAGCGGCAGAATGCTTTCTTCCCGAGGTGAACAATAAGCTCAATAACATGACTGCACACACCGGCAGAAAGTTCTAAAACACGTCAACTGCGGCATTGCCATCTCGGCCTCCAGCTTCGAAAAACAACCTCCCAGCACCAAGTTCTCCCTTTGCTTCTCTCCCCTGTTTTTTCGCCCTCAGTTGACGGGTTTGTATAAATGAAAGATGACTGCGATGATTTATTATGAGCTCGGTGTTTGGGTTTTTCAACAGTTTCACATCGTTCTCTCCCTTTTGATGCTGCAGACGTGTTTTGGCGGAGCGGCCGGTCGATACGGAGCCCTTTTCAGCTCCAGTTAGCTTCGCGCTGCAGGCCGACACAGACGCACGCACACAATCAGTGTTAAAACGCGGCCGATATCGCAACACTGGCTGGGGAGATACGTGGAGCGAGAGGCGCGTCGAGGTGTCGGCCAAGCAAACCAAAGCGCAGGAGCCGTCAGGCGATCCTGTTAATTCAACATGACCACACGCAGTCCGCTCAGGCACATCACTGGCAGACGGCCATCGTGTCTACAGACGGCCATCGTGTCTACAGACGGCCATCGTGTCTACAGACGGCCATCGTCTCCCGGATCCCAGAGTCGCCGATCGTGCACTTGCAGAACGGAGTTCAGTGCATCCTTCCAGACCCTGCGGCTTGCAAACGCGACTTTTCAAACCGGACCTTGAAGATTTTCCACAGGTGAATCCTGTATTGCGGCGACCTTCTGCAGTCAATCATTCTACACACTGGAGTAGAAAAAATAATGTTCTCCCTCTACTTTCCCACACAAAAGCAAGACTGGAATCAGGATCAGCGGGAGACCTGAAGCCGTATTAGCTTTCCCCCAATTCAAGGGTGAACGCTGACATCTAGTGCCAGGCACCGGTACTGCAGCTCCGTACTCCGAACGGATGAATTATGCATGAGGGGATGAAGGGAGGAGGAGGACGGAGGAGAAGGACAAAGACTGGGACAAGGAGGAGACGAGCAGGTGTTGTCAAGGATTAAACCTTGAGGGTGAAAACTCCTGAATCCAAACTGAGGCAAACAGGCAGAGCGCCATCGCCACAAGAGTTGAGCGGAATACAATTGGTTGAAATTCAATTTCAGGCAAGCAACTGGCAAAGACGGCCCACACCTCTGGGTATGGGCTCATGCCGTGTGCTGATAGCTGTCAAAGCAATATCACAACCATACACTGGTTATACAGTTATGCTTCAGTATAACCCTGTTACATTTTTATCCCCACTCATTAAGCACCAACAGCCAAAAAGAGGCACAGGATGAGCATGTAGAGGACAGGACAGAGTGGGCGTGAGGAGGAAATAGAAAAGGTGTTACTGTACCATGCTGTGTCACTGAAGTAAAGCACTAGTGTTTCCACTCCTTGAACGAAGGCAGCGGGACACAGGGGAGAGACAGAGCAGGACAGTTAGAGGAAAAATTAAGTGGAACCAAAGATGCGTCCAAGATCACATACTTCTGTTTCAGTTTTTTAGTTTTGTTTTTCTTTATGTAAACGCAATATACTTCAATAATGGACCTGTAATCGCTCCTCATTTATCAAACTAATGTGAGAGGTCCGAGTCCGCAGCCTTCGCTGGCGCCGCGCCAATGTTTTTCTGTTTTTAGAATCAGTCCGAGTTCAAGTCATTTCTCTTTCCACGGCCAAGTTTGTAAAGAGGCAACGGAGCAAACACCTCTCCGGTCAAACACTAACAGCTTTTTATGCTAAAATCTTCAGTGTTTGTGCCCTAATAGTTTTAGTCACTTGCAGCATGCAAACAAGCCCAAAGTTCTGCTGGAAGTGTGTGTGTGTGTGTGTGTGTGTGTGTGTGTGTGTGTGTGTGTGTGTGTGTGTGTGTGTGTGTGTGTGTGTGTGTGAGTTTTAGTTTGCTAGTTATGCATCATTCATGATCATTCATTTCATTTTCCCAAATGTTGCTGCTACGCCTTCAAAATGTCCTGAATGCGTCACATTACCTTCAAGTTTGACTTCAAATGATTTTAATTGAACGCACATTGCGACCGCCGCCAACATCACACGTCACCCACTGCTAAAGATGTATTTTGTACTTTGACTATATATAACTTTTATTTACATTTTAATGCCCAATTAAAACGTGGCGGCTAGCAGATGCTAACGGCGTCCCATCACCCAAATGGCTTTCACTGCGTGTGTGAAGTGCCCATTAGTTCCACATTACATATTTTGGAGCACTTTGACTGTGAGACCAGTACAATGCATTTGACTGAATTACTCAGCATGAATGCACTGCACATGCTTGCGCACTCAGAACATTAAGTATTGAACGCAGAAGTCTGCAATTCCAGACAGCCGTGCAGCCTCTGCTGGGGAGGAACATGCCATGATGGAGGTGCAGGGTGGAGAAGAGGGAGGCGAGGGGTTCCAACTGGTTGCAGGCTGGTTCACAGTTTCAAGATAACCTTAGGCTGTGTCTCAAGTCAGGGTCTGCAGCGGCGGTTCCTTCGGAGGACGAACCCAAACCCGCCCCCCCGGTAACCACATGGGACGGTCGAGCCTTCGGCGGATTTCCTGGGTGGTTCGTTCCCTACCGCTGGCCAAACCCGGAAGTGACGTTTTTATAGCATCGAGCTAACCATTGCTCAGCATTAACACGTATTTTAACAGAAGGTTAGGGGTTCGGTTTAACATACATGGTGTTGGATGTTCAAATAAGTAAAAAACCTACAGTAAAAATGTAATATTTTATGTGAAATTTAAATATGTAAACTTATATGTCGTGTCTTTGCCAGTAGATGGCGCCATTTCAGCTGACTTCCCAGGATCCCAGGATGCTTTGCAGCAGCACGCAAAGCATCCTGGGATACGGGAGGCCGCAAAGGATACCAGCGGTGCTAAAAGGAGGATGCATTTAAAGGGCGGATTTGGAGCATCCTTGGCATTTTAATGAATTAGGACGAGGTTTCGCGCAGTGCTGTGATCTAACTGGCCTTCAAATGCAGGCTTCGAAGGATGCAGACCCTGAATTGAGACACAGCCTTACTGTGGTTGGTGGTTTTAAAACCACTCACGCTTTCCTCTGAGCTGAAGCAATGGAAGGGGCAGATAATATCAGATCACTCTTCTTTCTGCTCCCGTTCATTCAGGAGTTGGGAATGTTTGTGTTACTGTCTAATTGTTTTGTTTTAACTCAAAGAATGAAATAAGAAATGTAATGAACAGAATAACTCACACTGAGCCTCCAGAGGCGGCCTCAGGGAGTCTTGACCAGCGGCAGGTTAGCAGGTTAGTGTATCTAACTATTGCTGTGTCTCAATTCAGGTTCTGCACCCTTCAGACCGAGTGTCCTCCGTCTGAAGGAAGCGTTCTTCGAGTACCCAGCCTAGAAGGACGGGCCAAACCCCGCCTCCCCGGTAACCACTCGGGACGGTCTAGCCTTCGGTGTATTTCCTCGTTGCGTCACTGCCGTTCCCTCCGGCTGGCCAACCCAGGAAGTGACGTTTTTATAGCATCAAGCTAACCATTGGTTCGCCATCTAACGATGCCGTTGGATGATCAAATAAATAAAATCCTACATTAAAAACTGGATACTTTATGTGAAACTTCAATATTTAGATTTATATGTCGTGTCTTAACCAGTAGATGGGAGCTAATTTCAGCTGACTTCCCAGGATCCTACGATGCTTTGCAGCAGCACGCAAAGCATCATGGGATACCCAAGTGCGCGAAGGATAGCAGCGGTGCATCCTTGGAATCGGCTAAAACTAGTGCGTATTTCCGAGTGCGCATTTTGAGCATCCTAAGCACCCTCGGGAATTGGGACAAGCCTTCGCGCAGTGCTATGACGCAACTTCCTTTCAAAATGCGCACTTCAAGGATGCAAAACCTGAATTGAGACACAGCAACTGGCTCACATAAACAGGCTGCTGGGGGCCAATCAAAAAACTCAACAAAGCAGCTCCCACAGTGAAGCCTCAGATTGCAGAAGGCTCTGTGTGATAGCAGCTGTAATTGGCTGCTGTCACCTCTGCACTTGTCTATTGGTGTTTCACATGTCACATGACACGACCTGCTGCCTCTCTGGGGCTTCTGACCTCCTTTGTAAAGGCTTGCTCCAGGGGGCGGGGCTTGAACTGACTACATCACCCAGTGTTGTTGTTGTGGGCGAGTTTATTAGAAACACAAGCGCACAGAGGACTGCGGTCTGCCCGTGTGAGCTGAGAAACATCACTCTCTTGACCTCTGACCCTTCCTCTGCCGAGCAACACTGGAGCTTTGTATCTTTTATCCTTTGCTGTTTTATTTCGAGCCGCTGTCAAAAGAAAGGCTTCCGCCTGCAGCAGCTCCTTCTTATTTTCACTCCTTTCAACTACATGTTGCTAAATTGGATTCCGGTTCAGCGCTGTCAGGGTGAGTCTAGAAAGAGCTAGCAAACAATTGAAGGCCTTGATAATGATTGGAAAATGAAGCAGGGCAGGATGAGGGGGCGATAAAGAGCAATCAGCAGGGCAGCCTGGGCACTCTGAGAGGCGGTGGTGTTGATGTCACTCACTTTTCCTAGCCAGGTGCGGGGGGATGCCGGGCTTGGGCCTCCCCCTGTAGGGCCTGGAGCGCTGATACTGCCAGCGGGGAGAGAGGAAAGGAGCGGGGGGAAAGGTCTGAGAAGAGAGATGGACAAAGTAGAGAAGGACAAGAGGACAGGGCGCTCATTCATCACTTCCAGCAACGTGGGGGGGGAAAGAGAGCGAGTGGACGGAGACGGGAGGAGCGGGGAAAGACTTTCAGTTCAGGGGGGAAAAAAAGCAGCGAGTGCAAAGTTTCAATGAAAACGTGCAGACTGAGAGGGGGGGAGGTTAGAGGAAAGACAAAAGGAACTGAAGGAGGGAGGGGCTGCGATGACGGAACAAAAATATAAAGACTAGAGAGCGACCGATCCGGGAAGCATCCCCACCAAACAAAAGAAAAGAAAAGTGAAAAATGGTTTGGTCCCCGTCAGCCTCCATCAGTTCCTCACTTCATCACATTCCAGATCTGAGATCATTTTCCACCATTTCATGGTTCACATGACCCCTTCAGTGTATCACATGGTGGTGCAAATGTAAAGTACATGCCCTGTGTGTGTGTGTGTGTATGTGTGTGTGTTACTCACAGCCTGCTCCTTCCAGGGTGTCTGCGAGGCGACGCTCTCACTCCCCACCCAACTGGTCTGCGTGGGCCGGTCCGTCGTTCCGGTCTTCGTCTCCAGGCAGCGACACGTGGTGGCTGCCGCAGCGTCCGTCTGCTCAGAGGTGGAGAAAAACTTCAGCTCCCAACAGCTCGGAGGGAACGCCGGTGACATCCCGCGAGGGCGAGGAGTTTGAGGCTACGCACCAGCTGCCGGTTGAGCTGCAAGATGGTGTGGTCTCGACTCCTCAGCTCCTCCCTGAGCTGCTGCACCTCCTGCAGGAGAGCCTCCACCTGCACGCGCACGTTCCAGGCGCAGGATGGAATGTTAGGAATGTTGGGAATGTGGCGCAGAAAGCAGGGTTCGGTTCGGGACAGGTCGAGCCCGGCGGGGTGGCGGCGCTCACCTGTGTGCTGCAGCTGTTGGACGAGTGGCTGGCGTCAGGACTCAGCGTGTCGGTGGTCAGAGTGTCCTCGTCCACGTCCTCCTCCTGAAACAGCCCACACACATTATAAACGCCACATTGAAACAAATGAAAACGCTGCTCGGGCTGCAGCGTTTTAACGGCCCTACGCCATCCCACGCCATATTCAGCGCCGCTGTGCGGAGACGGATTCGCGCAGACTGCGGCACGTTGCACAAAGGGAACAGTTTGGATCGAAAAGCCTTCAGACTGGATGTCAAACTTCAGCTCAATAACACTCAGAAATGCCAGCTGTACAAATTCGCCCTGAGGGTTGGTGTCCTGGCTTACAAAAAACATAGCTGAAGGTTCTTTTTTTTTTTTAAATTCATTTCATTTACATTTCATTAGAATCTGAAGCTAAAACTTGCAAGGGGGCAGAGAAATAATCAGCAGAGGCAAACATAAATCCTTTGGGTTGAGTCCAGAGTGCTAACATGATACACTAGAATATTTTAATAGAATGTGAATTTAACCCGATCCTAATGAATATAACAACATTTTACAAAGACCTCCACACAAAAAGGAGGCAGCATGTCACTCAAAACATTCCATCTTAGCTTGTAGCGGTTAGCTCGGCTGCTAACACAACTGGGACAATGAGCTGAAAAAGTGATTAGCCTCGGGGCTACTTCCACTTTATGCCGGCCACTGGTGTCACTTCCCATCATGCCTCTCGTGATGCACCAGGATGCATCAGCCAATCAGAATGAGCAGAGGTCCTGACAGCCATTTTATAGGCGTTCATTTTTGGTCTATGGGGAAAATTTTGTTTGTGGCACATCAGGTTTTTTGCTGCAGTACCGGGAGTGGCCACTGGGGGAAAAATCCCAGCGCCGCCATATTGCCAGTCTGGTATCCAGTTATACTTCCATGGGACCCACTTGTCAGACTTGTCACTGTGTGGCTCTGCCTGTCCTCTCCTCACCTGAAGCAGCAGCCTCTGCAGGTGCTCCAGCTGCGACCGGACCTCACAGCAGTCCTCAGCCAGTTCCTCCACGTCCATGCCCAGACCGGGGCTTCCGGGAGACAGTTGAGGAGACCTGTCAGAGGACACAACAACGCCTTCATCACTGCTTTGCTCTGGAACCAGCTGGAAATATGAGGGCCTACCGTTGACAAACGGTAGGCCCTCATTTGCTGGTTGCAAAAGAGAGGAGTTGAGAACCTGTATTCTATTGTTTGGCCAGCAGGAGCCGCCAAAGCTGGTTGCAAAAAGACTAAAAATGACTGGCTGTCAATACGAACAGGAGCCCTAAATACAAACAGGATGAGAGTTATTTTGCTGGTCTAAATCACTAGCAAAATACTCTAGAAGCAAAAGGCCTTAATGTCAATTTAGCCTAACTGGCCTAATTTTGGGCAAAAATGGATCAAATTGAGGGCTCAGGTAAAGTGTAGTGTTGGGGAACACCTTGCACTCACGCTCCAGTCATTGCTCACCTCTGGGTTCAGAACAGACAGCAATATCAAGATGGAGGTGACCATGAAACTGATCACTAGTCTTCTGAAGAGGCATTAACAAACCACCGGGTGAAGACGACTCCATCCATCTTTATACACAGTCAGTGGAGACAGCCGGTGAACTGAGTTCAGTCTTTCTATGTTTAGAATCACCTTGACGGGCAGAGGTCCAAGATGAGGTTTGCGTCCATGCGCACGGTCATCGCCTTTTTCCCAGCATTGTCCAGTTTGTAGCCCTGGTGGTCGCTGGGAGAATCACAGGGGAGATTTGGTGAACACCAAAATGCGGTGGAAATTTTGACAAAGACGGGAGTAAAACCAACCCCACCTGTTGTCATGAAGTTCCTGCATCCCCCAGCAGAGTTGTCTCCTTCTCCACTGAGCCATGTGGGAGATGGCGTCTCCATCTGCAGGAATTTAGAGGGAACTGTTGCAGCTTCAACCACAGAGGTAGCAGAGAGGACTCAGACGGATGGCTTCATACCGCTGTGCAGCGAGGCGTCTTCTGAGACGTCGACGTCCAACATGAGGTCGTCGTCGTCCAGGTCACATGACTCCAGGTTATTCAGGAGGTCCTGCAGAGCACACCAGTGGTAGATTTAGCATGTTTTGCATGTCCCAGAAGCCATGAATGCATCAGCTGCAACGCTGCGTTTCAGGTTAACTTGCTGCTTCTAAACTGAAGAATCACCGTTGAATCTCTTGACTTGACAAAATGCACACTTCACTCCCAGTGACCCCCCATGATCATTTCAAACATGCTGATCAGAAATACATTCCAGTCCAGTCTCCAGCATCGACTCATTAATGATCTCGCATCGTTAAGGCCCAGAGCTCATTAGGCCCTCGCAGTCCCTCACAGCTCGTTAGAACTCGGGGCACAACGAGCTCGTTAATGCCCACTGCACACATCACTCCGGGAGGATATTAAGTGTAGCGGAGCAGGAGGCAGCCAAAGTCAAGAGGACTGACCAGTCTTCAGTAGCTGGATCCGTGCCACGGGAAAATCGTTGTCCTCTCAAGGTGAGTTAGTAAGAAAAGAAAATGAGTCCAGGGCGCCGTCAATTTGTCAAAAGCATTTCTGGAGTTAAATGTCTTTGCTTTTACGTGTGTGACAATGTTCGCTTCCATATAAATGAGCTTTCTCTAATGAACAGGACTGCTCTACTACGTCAGAGAGAAAATAGCTTGAGGCTGCAATAAAAACGTTGTAAAGCAATAGTTTCTATCTACTGCAGTTTAAAACTACAGAATGCCTGAGGCATTTTTCCAAACAGCAACGTGGTTTAGCTTGCATGAAAATTTGAAACTACAAATGTGAATAGTTAAAGAACTACATATTTGACAATGATCCTGCATCACAATCAAGTAATCATTCATGTCTAATTTGATTGACGTTGAAGATTGATTTCTAAATCAAAAAACTGGCACTGAATGTATAAACTCCTGTAATTCTTTAAACAGGCAGAAGAGGGAGCCAGAGGATTATCACGCAGTCCAACATCAAAGGTTAACTGTAGCCTATTTGGAGATTTTATAGAAGACACAGCGACATCAAGTGGCTAATTTTAGATTACAGTGCTCTGTCACTTAAAGGTCCAGTGGATAAAAATTGGCTTGATTTACAATTTTTACATGGGTAAAACCTTAACATACTGCCCATAAATACAATAATAAAGATGTTTCACAGTACAACAAAAGCAATTTGCTTTTCCTGACCTTATAATGGTTCACATGTGTAGAAGAATATACATAGAGCAAGGTTCTTGCTCTCAGTTACCTGCCATCTTGCACCACAATATTTCTAAGGAAGCCTGGTGTGGACAATCCAACTTGCCTGACAGCACGTTTCATATTTAGGGTGACTACTCGCATCCTCAAATAAGCCAACGAATAAGAAGGTGGACGAGCGATCCAGGTTTGTGCTCGCAGGCCACCGTAGTTCAGTGGCAAACTCGGGAGAGGGAGAGCACGGAAGTGAAAGAGCACAGCAATCGAAAACTTAACTATCTGGTGTTGCCGTTTCTTCTCAAAAATCTCCAAATGTTCCACACTTAACCTTTAATGAAAGGCCTCCTCCCCGGGTTCCAGGACCACCTGTCATGAAACTCACAATGCTGTTGAGGTCGGAGTCGAAGCTTCCAATGTGGTGGGTGGTGTTACTGTTGGTGGTGGTGGCATTGCCCCGCAGTGGTTCCAGGCCCTCCTCGTCCCACATGTAGGTTCCTCCGGAGCCACAGCTGTCGGACGGGGAGAGGTCCAGGGAGGAGCCGCCCTTCAGTGGATGACATCACACTCTGATACACCATCAACTTATCCACGGCGGGTAAAAAGACAGAATCTGCTTTTAAACACTTATGCGGTGCGTCATGTGACCATCACCTGCTCGTGGTAGTCCAGCTGACTGGACCTCCTCTGGTGCTGGCTCAGCCGCCGCTCCCGTCGCTCACCTTGGTGAAAGGATGGAATCCTGTACGTCAAGCAGCTGCTCTGACCTCCGGTGACCTCCGGCAGACCGCAGCTGTTAAAACTCACCGTTGAGCCTCACGCCGTTCCACTCCACGCCAGCGTCCAGGAAGCAGAGACCCGTCGGCGTCGGCTTGATCACGCCGTTGACCGAGACGTCGTCGTCAAACCTGGCACACGACTGGTCCAGGCCCGAGTCGTCTTCCTCGTTCTTCGAGGACAGAAGCAGCAGGTTCAACCCACCGTTCCCTGTGAAAACAATAATGACAATGATGCTAATGATGCTAATAATAATAATAATAATAATGATAATAATAATAATAATAATAATAATAATAATAATAATACATTTTATTTATAGAGCACCTTTTGAATCCTCAAAGTCACTCACACATAAAATACACAAAAGAAGGTAAAAAAAAAAAATATCAGAATAAAATTTGTAAAATATACTTAAAAATATACAAACACATAAATCAAATGTGGATTAGAGTAACATAAGTGAAAAGCTCAGTGTCAATTGTAGTTAAAAACAAACAAGTAAGAAAAAAAGTGAGTGGGTGGCATCTAGTGACTAAACATTAAAAGCAGTCCGGAATAGATGTGTAGATGGCAGGTCAGTACAGTCACGCACAGTACGGAGTGAGTTGGGAGTGACTTCCCAACAAACGACATTTGAATTAAAAAAAAAAAAAAAAGGCAGTGTTTCAAATCTCAAGGTCAGACTGCCGTCTGTTGGCTCACCGAGGTTGTCGAAGTCGTCCATGTACTCCTGGCTGCTGTCGTTCTTGTCCAGAGACGAGCTGGACGACAGGGACATGTCCTCCAGCGTCTCCCCGGCAATCGACACCTCGCACCGGGATGCCGTCTCTGCCGTGAGGACCCCCTCCCCCGGAGGCTGCGGGGGGCGCTCTGCGGAGGGGAGACAGAGACAAGAAATTTCGGGATGGAACGCGATAGGAGGACAGACTAGGGGAGAGCGGAGCTGACGGCGCTGACGGGAAAAAGAAGCGAGATGAGTGAGACTGTGTATGATGTCACGTTCTGACGTTCTGAAGTCGGGGTGAGGACAAGGAGATTTGAACTGGCGGAAAACTCGCTCGTCCCTCTTTCAGTTTAGCATTTTTTTCTGTTACTTTTTTTCTTTCCTTTGTTTTTCCACTGTCAAGACTTGAAATCACGTCATGTTGGTGTAAAGTGTTGTGACACACACAAACTGTCTGGACTTCATGTTTGTGTATTTAATGTGTAACTCAGACCTGGGCTGTGTTTTGTGGCGCTCCTCTGCTCCGTCCGTCCCTGGCCCGGGCGCTGCTCATTGGTCGGGGTCGCTCTCAAGGGGCGGGACTGCTTGTTGAGTGACGGCCGGGACAACTTGTAGCTGATGCCGCTGTGTTTGGAGGCGGAGCCAACGCTTGGTAGGAGGGGCTTCTTCAAGGACGAGAGGGGGGAGGTGGCGGGGGCGGCGCCTGCAGTCCTTCCTGGAGGGGCGGAGCTTTGGGGTTTCAGTCCTTTACTTCCTGGGTCGGCAGGCTGGCCGGAACCGGTCGGCTTGGCCGGAGTCCCCCTGGGCGCTGCGTCCTTGACCTCCCGTCTGTTGAAGGAGTAGGAGGGGTGGGCGGGCCTGCGGAGGGAGGATGGAGGGGTGGGGTTGAGGGCGGGGGTGGGCAAGGCCTGCTGCCGGGCGTGGGTGAAACTCCGGGAGCGGAGGCGGTCGCTCTCGGCCAGCTGGACGGCCGGTGTCGAGCCGAGGGCCTCGCTGGAGTGGCAGCGGCTGGCCGGGGGCTTCCTGGAGAGCGGCGAGCCGGACCGGGACCCGGGACTAGAACCGGGGCCAGGACTGCTGAGCCGGGTGAAGCTCTGAGGCCGCCTCAGCGAGCCACTGCTCCCGCTGCAGGGTTTGATCCCAGTCGGGGCCGGTTTCCTTCCGCTGGGCAAAGCGGACACCGATTGGCCGGACTTGGGGCCATGTGACCCGGCTTTGGAGACAGGAAGCGGCCTGCGGTCGGACTGCGGCGGAGGCGAGGGCAAGGAAGTCGGCGGGAAGCCGAAGCCACGCCCCCTCGCGGCCGGCTTCTTGCTGTCGCACGGCGAGGCCGCCGGCGCCCCCTGTGGCTGCTGGTGGACCTGCTTCCCTCCGCTCAGCTCCTTCTCTCTCTCCAGCGCCTCACCTCCCGACTTCCACTTCATGGAAATTGAAACCGGTTCTTTCAAGAACCCATTCTGCTTGGTGGTGGTGGTGGCGGCGGTGGTGGTGGCGGTGTTGGGGGGCGGATGGGTGTAGGAGCCGGCCAGCGTCGGTGGGCCGGGCTGGTGGTAGAAGCCATTAGCCAGGCGGGCGCCGGCGCCGTTAGCGGTGCCCGTGTGCGAGCCGTCGACAGGCGGCGCAGTCTTGGTCCTAAAGCCAAACTTGGGCAGCCGGGAAACCATGGTGGGCATCGTGGGGGGGCCGTCGGGTGGAGAGGCGGACATCAGATCCCGCCCATTTCACCATGGAGACACGGAGCAGGGAAAACTGGAGGAGGAGGAGGAGGAGAGAAGTGTGAGCGCCACGAGGTTGTTACTTGTCCTGAGCCGTTAGCCGTTTAGCGATAAGAGTTCGCTGTTGCAAACCCTGCCTCCGCCCTATGACAGCTGGGATTGGCTCTAGCAGAGGAACCCTGGGAACAGGAGGGAGCGGGTGTAGAAGACGGATGGATGGATGGATGGTTTGCTGTTGCGTTTGTGATTGCAGGTCAAAGAACCCATGCAAAAACAAGACTAGCTGCATCTAAATGCTAATAAATTAGCCTGTGTCACAGCCTCGTTGGTGGCTCTCTTCCCCTCGTTGTTGACTTGAAATGAACAAGTTCAGACTCAGTTCTATTTTAGGTTACAAGGCCATATATGATCCAACGTTCTGACTGAGCTCGCCTCGGTATTTTACACTCTGTCTGTCTGCTGCTCGTTTCTTGTTTCAGCACATTTCAGGGAATTCCCCCGCAGGCCCGAAAAAAAATGAAACTTTGCGACATGCCAGACGAGACATTCCTGAACACACCTTCAGCCCCGCCCTCCCCCTCCCCCTCCCAAGAGGACTGATTTATGATGCCAAGTAGGTGGAGGAGCCGTGGCCCCGACACGCGGACTGATCGCAGCCTCGGCTCCGCCAGCCCAGCTCGGCTCCGCTCAGCTCAGCTAGGTGTGATCGTGCACGGCTGCCGCAGGGCCTCCAGTCACACACTCCCAAAAGTCACACCCGTAAAATAGAAAAATGATTAATCAGTCCTTCCTGAACTTCTGACAGTGACAATGGAATGAAACCAGACGAATGATGACATAATAGACACACCCAGGATCTCCAGACTGTCATCTCGGTCACACGCATGCACGCACGCATGCACGCACGCACGCACGCACACTGACAGGCGTGCCACGGACGTACACAGCGACAGGAAATGTGAGGAGATGTTGCGACTTGTGCAGAGATTAGGATCCAATCTTGACGTGATCAAGATATAATGCCCTATAACGCCCCTATCTTAATGCCATGGCCAGGAATGCTTTGCTGGAACAGCAGGGGGCGCTCTGAAAGCAGGCTAGCGGCTGTATGGCAACAGCGGGTGATGTGCGCTGCTGTATGATCAAATGTGAGTTTGTGTGAGCGCAGCTGCAACACTAACGGAAGTTGAGGCATCAGATACCAGCGCTCTGCTGCACCGACCCCTCACAGACACATGGCCTGCAACATCGATCAGGCACCGGCACAGGCAGAAAACACTGTTTACATCTGCGGGGACTAATGAGAAAGAAGGTGTTTGTCATTTGAGTTGTGTTTAGTAATACAGCAGAGAAGCCAGCTGCTGGAGGAAGGACACCAAGAATTCACACTGGGATTCTTGTATGTCATCATCTTGTCAGGGACCAGTCGCGTTTTGTTTTGTTGTTTTTTTTAATGTGTGACAAATGGCGAAGTTAAGCCTGAAAGCAGCGACACTGCAGTTGCAGATACGTCTCAAAAAATTAGAATATGGTGAAAAATATTTTTTGTCAGTCTTTTCAGAAAGTGAAACTCTTACTTCATATACGTTACACACAGAGTGAAATATTTCCCGCTTTAATTTATCAATTTTAATGATTATGGCTTAGAGACTGAAAACCTCAAATTCAAAGCCTCAGAAAATTTGAATATTGCAAAAGACCATCAAAGAAGGATGTTTTCAGCACAAATATCAAGCATGTTCATTTCTGTGAACTCAACACTCGGCTGGTGTCTCTCAGCTTCCTCTTGACAGCAACCCAAAGATTCTCTGTGGGGTTCATGTCAGGGGAGAACACTGGCCAATCAACAGCTTTTGGTATCTTTGGCAGTGTGGGCAGAGGGAAGCATCAAGCACTCTAGAATGTCTTGGTTGAGGGCTGCATTGACTGGACTTGAGAAGTTAGTGGACCAACACCAGCTGATGACATGGCAGCCCACACCATCACTGGCTGTGGAAACTTCACACTGGAATTCAGGCACCATGGACTCTGGGACCTTGATTTCCAAACGAAATGCAACATTTACTTTCATCTGAAAAGCTGTTGTTGGTCCACAGTGATGCAGTGATTCATGCAGAATGAGGCAAGGAATTCAGAATAAAGTATAAAGTGCATAGAAATGAACATACTTCTCAGAGGGCCTGACACTGATACTGAAAACATCCTTTTTTGATCATGTTCTAATGTTCTCAGACACGTCATTTTATTTTTTCATTATCTGTAAGATTTCACTTACAGATAATGTAAGTGAAAAAGACTGACAAAAGATATTGAACTTTTCCACGATATTCTCATTTTTCCAGATGTAACTGTGTATCCCTCATACACACGGGACAGCCAGGACACAAACCATGGGACAGGAATGAGTTCACCTCGAACCCTGAGCAGAACAGGACAGGCAGGCCTGTTTCAATGCGTTTTCACACTGAGGAGACCTTCTCCAGGAATCCTCCACCGCCGTCCTGAAAGGCCCCATCCCAACCCTGCCCTTCCCACTCCAAGGCCCTTGATCCCTGGCACTGAGTCACAGAGGTTAGTGGTTGCCATTGTCCTCTATTACATGGCGCGCCCTTGCAAGAACAGCTGGTAGGTGAATGATGTCATTTGCCTGTGTGCTACTGCGACAGAAATCATTTTAATTCATCAGGTTTAGGGATAATCCACAATTAATTGATTATCGATCAATCGTCGATTATCGATTAATTGTCGATTAAGAATTTAATCAATTAAATTAGTCGCAATTAATTGAACATTTTTTACACAGTTTTTTTGTTAAATGGTGTGATGTAAACCTGCACACCTAGAACAAATTACTTTTAAACAACTTTTAGAAAAGAAAAAAGAAAGAAAGGTGAAATGTGAACCGATTAGAAGTCAACTTAAAGCCAGAGAAGTGTTTCAGGTGCTTTTACTGTTGTCCAATGTCAAAATGGGTCACATTGGACCCTCAACATTATTTAATGCTTAAATAATGTGTTTCCTACACATTTGTCATTGTGAAATTTAGGTTGTCATGAAAAATTGACGCTTATCAATTAATTGTTAATCGGTCGATAAGGTCAATCAACTACAGATTAATGAATTAATTGATCGTTTGAATCCGTAATCAGGTTAAATCACTTCGAAAATATAATTAAACACCTGTTATACTTTTTTTTTTTTTTTTTTTTTTTTTTCTTTATGGAAATGTCCTTCATTCCGCATCAATGTGGCTTTTAGAGGATTTGGGAGAATTTGTATGTATTTCCAAAATCCAGGCAAGCCATGGACACAGCAGGCCAGCGCCCCGTCTGAATGAATGGGAGCAGGGCCACACCTGTGCACTGATGTGACATAAAAGAAAACCTGTATAAATGATTGCCAGTGAAATTTAATGGGCCTTTAGTCCCAAACTATAAAAGTCAGATAAACAGAAGTAAAGTGGAGAGTTGGGTTTAAAGGTCTGTTTTACAAGCCTGACAGCCGATTAAAAGGAAAAAACAGCTGCAGAAATATTCCACGTGGACCGAGGCAACATCGCTCCACACCTAAAATAACCATTCAAGTCATCAATTATTTTGCCAACCCGGGAACAAAACCGCCTCTGTTCCCGTCCTCCTCCCTCGCCCTGCGGTCACAGCACATGGTGAGCGTCGCTGCGGGAAGGACAGTAAACAAACAAACAAAAACAGTGAAACCTGTTCAGCGATGTGGCCGCCGCGGGCCGCCGTAACACGACGGAACCCGACTGATCATCACAAGCTCCTGGCAGCGCCGCATCAGGGGGGTGAACCTGGAAACCTTGTGATGTTAGTGTGAGAGGGAAGACGTCAGGGCGGCAACCCCCAGAAGCGATGCTGCTGCACGGGGAGAAAAGAGTTGCACACTGCAGAGTCACATGCACAGAGTGACTCGCAGGACAGCACAACATCCTGGGGCAACATCCTGGGGCGGGGCAGGGCTGGGCAAACGGTTTGACTGGTGGGGCCACGGTGGGTTCTGAAATTTGCCCCGGGGGGGCCGGAGCAGCAGCAGATGGATGGAGTGTTTTGGTGACTCACCTCAAAACATATCAAGGGATATTTGGAAAACATGTGCTTGGATGTCAAGTGAAAATGAACAAGAGTGTTCCAACAAAAGAAGCGCCACAGTATTTAGCTCTTTATTGAAATGACTCTAAAAACACAAAAAAAAAACCTTACTATTAAAATAATTACTTGAAGTTCAGCGGGCCGAATTAAAAAGCTTAACGGGCCACATATGGCCCCCGAGCCGTAGTTTGCCCATGCCTGTCCCAGACCTACACCAAGCAGACACAGAATGCCTCCTGCAGGCAGACAGTCACAGCCCCGTTAATTACTGTCACCTATTAAGCTCCGCCCTCTGGGACGCGGCGAGAGCAGAGGACAGGTTGTGGCTCTCTGGCTTCAGCTGTTATGTGACTTGGCACTTACGATACTTCCTCAGAAAACAAAGGTGGCAAAAGATGCTCTGGTGTTTTCAGATGCTAACACGCTAACGATGCGATGACATGTTAATGAGCCTTGTGGTTTCAGTTTTTCCAACTGCTTACGGATCGCTGGTCTAAATGATCCAACGGTGATCCACCAACGGCTGTATTGTACATGGCTCCTGTTAAACAAATCAATCAAGCAATGAAAACCCAAAAATGATCAACAAGTCTTCAGAATAAGCACATGTTCATTCAGCAGACAGCTAGCAGCGTATGCGAGAGACCAGCGCCTAGCTCGTGTTGGCTCACATTGTTCATTTGAAGAAGCGTGCGTGCGGCCTGGCCTCCTGTTAATGCTGCAGATCGCACGTACATTTCAAATGTGCTTAGTTTCTGCAAACAAAACACATTTGTCGATTAAAGCAAGTCAACCAACCCGACTTGTGTGAATATGGAACAGCAAAGAATTGATGCCGTCAATAATAAAAATACAATCATCAGTGTATTCACACCTCAATGCATGTTAATTATTTAATTTTTAATAGATGGGATTTAAAGGACGACCGCAGCACAGGACAGAATAACAGTGGTAGGCAGGGGGCGCTGCTTTATGTTTGGGTTGGTGCGCGTACGAATCTCCTCACGTTGGTATAATACACAACATGCGCTGCCACAAACGCATCATCGCCCATGACAAATTCTGTTTGTGTTAGTTGAGATGTTTGCAGTGTCAGCAGCCACAGGTTTGACGGTGTGGGGAAACACTAAACCACAAGCATATGAAGCAGAGTGTCTCTTCAGTATCTGGACAGCAGCAGTATTCAGTTCCAGGGGAACTGCTGCTTTAACACGCCACTCAACACGCGTGGCGTCAGCGCCGCCCAGGCCGTCCATGTGACCGCTAACGGAGGAAGTCGCCCTTTACTCACTGCGACGCCTACAGCTGGGAGTTCACAGTCTCCCGCCAACACAGCCGCTGAAGGACTGGAACGTCCTCCGGTCTTCCTGCTTACACTACATTCCAAGAGGCAGACTCGAGAGACAAGTGGAGAAAACACAGAACTCCGACAATCAGCATTCTGATTCAGAACGGAGAGCTTTTAGAGTGATTCGATGAAAGACGCAGGCGTGTTTTTTATGTACCATCCTACAAAGAAAGAAACTAAAGTGTTGCTATTATAATTCCAGAAGGTGCCAGTGTGTGTGTGTGTGTGTGTAATAAAGCCTGATGTTGAGTCACTTCCTGTCTGTCAGGGACCGCTGAGCGACCCGGCTGCCAGTCAAACCACTGAATAAATGAGAATCAACCTGCAGTGCGATCTATAAAGATCAGTTCGTATCACACTAAAGCCCTCCTCCTCTTCCTCCTCCTCATCCTCCTCCTCCTCTCCCTCCTGGTGCCACCCATCATGCTCCAGTTCTCCGCTCGCTGAGCTGAAAGGAATCGAGGTTGGCTGCCGGCTAAAATAAGACGGCGCGCTCCCCCATCTGCGTGCTCAGAGTTCACCTCTCTTCCCTATCGCTGAGCACATGACAGTGCAAACAACAGGACGACACGGAGGTGACTGTTAATGACTGTTAATTCCCGCCGACCGGCTCGCGCTTCCCTGCTTTCAGCCTCTTCTGTGAAATCTGTTTGTGTAAAGTTTTAGGGACGCCGAAGAGGTGCACCATGAAGATATCCCACAAAGAGTCCGTTCTCAAAATGAATAATAATAATAATCAGAACAAATTAAAAAGTGGAAAAAACAAACTGGTAATCATCATTATGTCCTTTGTAAGGCTTTTAGGCACAAACAAGGCTCTTTCTTCAGTGCTGGTCATGGGTCCCTCACCACGGGCTCAGCTCTTACGACGCCCAGACAATGTTGCGGCTTCTATTTATGGAACCAATAGGCAGACAGAGTCACATCCTGCAGTCTGTCGCCATCACACCTGTCCCACTGTGAGGACACCTGGAAAGCAGCAAGGCCGAGAGCTGCAATTCACAGGCAGAGCGATGATGCAGATGGCCAGGAGCGAGACTGCTGCTCAGCCGTGTCAAACTGGTCACACACACACACACACACACACACACACACACACACACACACACACACACACACACACACACACACACACACACACACACACACACACACACACACAGGCCAAAGTCCTGCGACTGTAGGCGCTGATTGCCGTCTGTTATCACTTGATGATAAATTAATCAATGCAAACCTGATCAGTAACCTTGGTGTGACTCGCGCACACAAACTCAATCACCACTTTCCACTTAGAAAAATTAGCAGAGAAAACTCTTTGAAGAAAGAAAAGCCAGCATTGATTTGCCACAATGAGATCCACAGATTAATCCAGAGATTAATCAGCATTTCCCCGCAGCGCCGCTGCTGAGTGAACCTCTTACGTCGCCAGTGAAACGACGTCAGGTCTCCAAGTCCAACATGTGAGGAGCGTTTATCTACAATGTTTATCTGAGTGGAGGATACAGGGGAAAAAAACAACTTTCGCTATCAGAAGCATGAAGGAGCCGCTGTGTGAGAGGTGACCGAGGTACGAGCCAGCTCGACACCAAGGGATTATGGGTAAGAGGAGGGGTTATGAACAACGTGGTCAGTTGAAACTACTGCAAGCATCCCTAGATGCTTCCGTCAGTAGATCCCCCACAGTAAACCAGCTCAATGTTTCCTCCCTGGTCACACTGATTACAGATATTGTTTTTTTGTTTTATCATTTGCGGTCTGGTCTTTGTCATTGTACAGCCATTGTACCTAAACTCTTGCTAGCTGAGGAGTTTTGCACGACGTGATGCTAACGTCTCAGTTGTAGCTGCTAAAGACTGCTGCTGCTAGCTTTGCTAGCAGCAAATGCTAGCACTACCATCAACCTCTGTGCTGTGCTTGTTGTGGTCAGACTGGCTCTTGGTGTGCATCGGTAGTTTATAAGTTTGTTTATTATTTATTTATAAGTTTATTTCGACAGGACAGTGCACATTGACTGGGTACATAGGTAGTCACTGTAAATATGCCGGACTTAGCACTGCTGCTAGATTTCATGTGTGGTCCCCAACGATACAACAATTAACATAAAAAGAACAATTGACATATAAAATACAACAATATAATACAACATTTATATAAAATCAATTAAAATAAAAGTCCATACACATTGAGCATATTAACTATGCACATGAACCCACCATAGCACAACAACTGCACACACAAAACTGACTCAGACTAAACACAGGTTTGTTTGTCTAGTAACCAGTCTGTAAGTTGTGCTTGAAAAGATCTAAAAGTCGGACTCTCTCTGAATATCAATGGGCAGCTTGTACTAGCAGTAGGTAGAAGTTGGGTGGAGTCAGTTAGCTTTAGTGCAACAGCCAGTAGCTACAACCAGTAGTGAGGTGGACCCCCTTGAACACGAGGTGGTGCATCTCAAGGGGCTATCCGCTACAATAAACATTTCTGTCAAACTTTGTGTCCTCTCCAAGCGTTTGCATGGGAAACAGGAAGTAGCAGGATGCAGGGCGGGGCCTGCGAGGTGAGCCATCCAGGGACATGGCTTGTTTTCTTTAGTAGAACAGTGAAGCCACATCCAGCCAACGTGTTTTTATTATTCATGACAACCGCTGGGTGCATTTGGGTTTGTTTGTCAGACCAGCAAGGACATTTGATCTGCTGGCTTTAACTGAGAGGAAGCACTCGGGAAAGGAAAACTGCAAATGGCTGATATCAGGTGACATCACTGCATCGAATACTTCATCAAACTAATGAGAGTCCAGAGTCGAAGAGGAGAAGACACGGCTCTGTTGAGCCTGGTGCAGGTGTACACTCAGGACATTCTACACCAGCATGGGCAAACTACAGCCCAGGGGCCATACTGTATGCAGCCCGTTAAGCTAACTTGACAAAATTATATTACTAGCAACTAAGTCATAAAACAGCTGTATTTCATCATTTTGTTCAGTGTTTAAAGAGTCATTTCAATGAAGAGCTAAAGACTGTGGGGCTTCAAAGACACTGATTTCATTGTAATTGATATGTTTTACTCCTATGAGGTGGGTCACCAAAACGCTCCATCCATCTGCTCCTGCTCCAACCCCCTCTGTCAAATTTTAGAACCCGTTGTGGCCCACCAGTCAAAACGTTTGGCCACCTCTGTTCCAGATGGACCACAGGGTTTCCTTTAGAAAACACCGGAGGTTTTCAGCATCTCCAGCATGAAAGAGAAGGGAACAAGGAGCAGAGGCTGCAGGGCTAAGACCTGTCCTGCCAGATTCTTTCATTTCTGAATTCAGGTCTTAAAGCAAAATGCCTCTTCACCAATACGTCCTTCAACCAAGGACGTACCCAACATTAAGGGCGAGCAAGTGAAGGAGGTCATTGCCAGTAAAAGCTGTGGTTCTCATCGGGGGTGTCAATGACAACACGTTGCATCTTGGAACCACAACCTGTGGATAGATGTTCCTCAAACCAATAATAATCACATGACCTGTAGTCTTCACACACACTGGCTCCAAAAACTTATCAAATATTCCTTATAGTGCCTTTTAAATGAATAGTATGAATGAATTAGATAGATAGATAGATAGATAGATAGATAGATAGATAGATAGATAGATAGATAGATAGATAGATAGATAGATAGATAGATAGATAGATAGATAGATAGATAGATGACTTGTATGGCTACACTCATATGGGTTAACTAGGAAATTCCATCTAAGCTGCACAAAAATGAATCTCCACAGTAACTGGACTGGCTCTGACCTATGCATTAATTAATTCAATTACTCTCCAATAAATTTAAAGACTTTTCGATGAGCAGTTAAAGGGGAGGCGGGTTTCAAAATCTGAAGGTAGTGCGGTTGCCCGGGAGCTGGACAGAACCCTTCAGAGCTGCTCTGCTCGCCCCCTCCGCCCTTCTTGGCACGGACAGCCTCCCCTCTGTGCCGCCGGGGATGGTGGACCTCCACTCACTCCAGTATCACCCCATCAACGTTGCTCCTCCTCCACCACCATTAATCTGCCACAAAGCAGCTCTTTCTCCGCACTTGGCCGCTGGCAGCTAACGCTGTCGTGCTAATCCACCTCACTGCAGCCGGCATTCCTGAGAGAAATCCAGCAGCATGTTTGACTTAAAACTCGTTTCACACCGGGGCTGCTTAAACATGGCCCAAATCCTGCGACGGACTGGGGGAAGCTCACACAAGCGGCTGAGAACCGGTTCTGTTGCCATGAGGTAGTCGATTAATGCATGAGAGTTAAATGTTAATTTAGTCCAAATGAAAGTGGCAAAGCCGACTGGCATGTGAGGACAGCCTTGTTTGGTTTAAACAGAAGAATAAAGATGGAACATTTCCCACCACTGGGCCTGCAGGAACCACAGAGGATCCAATCAGCACAATGGCAACGCAGCAGACGGCACAGAAAAAGAACTTGACAAAAGTCAGAAAGATGGAAAAAATTCAATATTTCCTGCGAACTCCAGGGACAAAGAGACAGAAATAGGTAACCTCCAGTGAGAGAGAGGCACTGCACAATGATGCTGACAGCGAGATGAGGAGAGAAAAAGATGACGGCTCATAACAGAGCCCCAACCTCTGAGCGTTAACAGATCCACGTGGAACAAAGCGGGAAAAGAAACGAATGTTTCTAGCACATGAGTTTCTACAAATGAAGTTCAAGAATGTAATTAAAAATGATGATAATACAGTTTATTTAAGAGTACACCTTAACAATGAAGTGGAATCTCAAAGTGCAAGTTTAAAAAAAATGAAAAATATATATTTTTCTCATTAAAAAAAAAAAGAAGCTAAATAAGCACCAAACGTCTTACAGCTTCACAGGCTATGCTGCTTGGATGCTTCTCTGTCAATCAAAGCATCTTATTTTATAACTGTTTTGCAGCTGAAAATCGTGCGGCAGCTCTTGTCAGTTTTTCCCCTAAATCTCCAGTAACACTGACGGTCAACTTCCTGTATGTTGTTTATTAACAGAACCATTTGCTAGGATGACTGGATTAGACATTAAACACCTGCAGAGACACACTGTCCGGGAACAGTTTAGGGTAAATTCATCTTAGTCCGCGGGGTCAAAGCAGTAGTTAACAATAAATTCTTTTCACCACACAGGGCATTTTGCAGTTGGCCCCAAAATAACCATCAGGCCAAGAGGAAAGGAGCAACCAGAAGGTGAACTGTCAGTCCCAGCAGGAGCAGAGTCAAGGTCCCGCAAGCAGGGACAGATGTAGAGCGAAGCGGACACCCTCACAGACAGTAATGAACACACACACACACACACACACACACACACACACACACACACACACACACACACACACACACACACACACACACACACACACACACACACACACACTGTCAGCAGGTTCCATCTGGAATAACACCTGGTCATCAGCACGCTCTGTTACAGAACTGGAAGACACAAGAGGACTGGAAGGAGCCTAAAGAACAAAGGTCCAAAGGACAAAGCCAGCAACCAGACAAGGAAAACAAAAAAATAAATAAGAACACGTGACCAGATCCATTGACTCACTCAGGAGCAGACTCAGAGGAGCTTGGTCTAAATGACAAGAGTAGAAGAGACACTAGCAAGCTACACATATCTTTGTCTTGGCTTAGTTGTGTGTCAAATGTGTCTCAGTGTTCATTTTGACCAACTGAATATGAAATTTTAGATCAAACTCTAAGTTTCTATTGTTGATGCATGCTGTCTTGGGTAAATGGGGGCTTGTTGTTCAACTTTAGTGATACAAAAGTCAATGTGAAAAGAATTTCAATGCGTCAACTAAAAATAACAAATAGGTCATTTGTAGTATTACGTGGTTGTATTTGCAGTCATTTTTAAAATATATATATTTTAAATAAACATTTGGGAATATCTACAAAAAAATACATTTTACAAATATACAATAGTGTATGTAATGTATAGCACATAACAGCCTTGTCTTGTTCTGCCTTCTGTCTTCGAAAAAGGGCACACTTTGCTTTACACACTTTATCCGCAATATACTGTGTATGCAGCAGGAAACGTGTGTCTTTATACGACATTGCGGTATGTTAAAAGTTCGTTAGCATCCCTCCAATAGCTTTAGCATGGGACCCTGCTACAATACACGCGTTAAAAATCTTAAAACAAACGATCGTTCATTTAAGCTAGCTGTGTATTTCCCTCCGTTACTACTGCCGTTATGTCATCTAATAATTATACGTTCGGTTTCATTTTTAGGCATTTCAATCGACGTGACAGTGTTCCGGGGCTGTATTATTGAGAGAACCTCTTAACCCGTGGCAGTACATCGGGACACGGACACTCACCTGCCGGGAGGACGGAGCATCAGGCAGGAGGAAAGGCGGAAATGTCGAAGGTAGGTCGGTCGTGACGGCTGGCTGATCAGCAGCTGGGCGTCAGTGAGGAGGTGAGTCGCGCTCAAGGGGGCCGGAAGACGACACAGATTCCTCCAGAGGAAAAGCAGCAGGAGACGAGAGAAGGACGGCTGGATCGACTGACCTCTCCGCGAAACCCGGGCTGCTGCTTCTTTGCGCCCGGCCTGCGACGCTGAACAACCCGCCGAACGCCAACGAGCGATACCGAACACTACCGAAAACACATCGGGGCCTCTCACCCGCACGCTCAACCGCCGCCACCACCCGCACGCTTTTTTTTTTGTTTTTAAAACAATCCGCTGCAAATCTCGTCTAGAATAAAAGTCCGCCGTTTGTGTGTTTGGTTCAGTAATCGCGCCGGACGAGTGGCTGTGGCCGACACACCACCGCTGCTCGGGCTGCTGAATCATCCGCACGCGCGCACGCACACACACGATCACGCTCACAAGCACGCGCACAAGCACGCGGAAATAGTACAGCTGACACTGACGTCATCTGCCCGCTGTAAACATAACCCTTTCCTGTCCGGACCTGTTGTGCTGCGACCACGTGTGTTTTCGTGCGCTTGTCCAGGCGCCGCCGGCAATTTTGGCCTTGTGATTAAAAATCATATCTACAGTCTGCAAATGCACACCATACGCCTCCAACCCCAGCTGGTTATACTTAGAAAAAACATTTATAACGGATAATTGATTGATGCAAGATAAGTCTCACTTTAATTTAGTGACAACAAACTCTCGTCACAATTCTGGTAAATTATCTTTGCAGTTCTCCGTTTTTAAAACAGGGGTAGATTTGCCTTTTCTGTTGTGCAGTGGGTGTGTTGTCAGTATCTGTCCACAAGGGGGCAGAACTAACTTTATTCTGGAATTGAAAAGTAACATGACCGGTTCTTTCTACAAAACACGAGGGGAAAGGTCAACATATGTACATTAATGGGTCTTGTGCTTTTCTGAATTCATTAAATGATTATTTACAAACATTTTCATTAAACGTAAAACGTAAATGGACAAAGAACTGTGTGCAGTTGTACAGCCTGATGGCTGCAGGCAGGATTGATCTGCAGTAGGAACTGAAGAGAAGTCTTTTTTTCTACACAAATGCCAGTCTTTCATATTCTATATTTTATGTATGTATGGGTTTTCGAATGGCCAAGTTTGTGTCAAAAATCTTGGGACAAACATAAAACACTAACAAAATTAATTATCAGGAAAAAAACAAAACAATGTAGATGTGTATAAGTACTGATAAAATCATTTAATATGAACTAACAGGTTTGGCAACATGGCTATATAAAAAAAAGGCAGATGCACATACTGACATTCACCATTACAAGACAGGCAAATAATAAACCAGCAAATTTTCAAATGTGAAAATCGTCTCACTTCCAAGTCTATATGAGATTCTTGTGTGTCTTGTGTATCTGGTTACGGTACTTCCAGCTAAGAAAACATAATTGATTAAGACACAAAAGATAATAAACAAAAAAGATCCAGGAAAAAAGATAAACCAATACAAAAAGTAAAAAGTAATGTGGCCCTGCGATGATCTGGCGACCTGTCCAGGATGTAACCCTTCCTTCCCCCTATGACAGCTGGGAGAGGCTCCAGCAGACCCATGCAAACCTGAGTGCAGGGGGAAGCAGGTATTGAAAATGGATGGATGGATGGATGGATGGATGGATGGATGGAAAAAGTAAACTAACTTAAAGCAATGTTAAATGTATTTTTGGGGGGCTTTAACACTATAGGTGTGCACCATGCATGGACACTCATCCACTGACATGGACTTGGCAGTCAACTGTGCAGATACAAATTTATATTTGACATCAGGCACAGCCAGTAAAGGACCTGGGCAGGACAGTGCCGTACATTATTCATAGCATATTTATTTAATTTTTTTTATCAACTGACAGTCAGTTTCGATAGAAAGATAGCATTCACCTAAAACCCCAAAACATTAAGTATGTACATATACATACGTATACATACATATGTACGAATTGTACACGTATGTACGCATAATGTACGTTATTATGGCAACCAGTGGTTGCCATATCAACGATTCTAAAGCATTCTCAGCTGTGGGTGGTATAAAGCCAGGGTTACTCCCTGGAAATGTAAGTTAACCATCCATCACAGGTTCCACATTGACAAATAACCATCATCACTCTTCTTTTGTTGTAGCAGGAGCAGCAGTACAGAACCCACACAGGCACTGGGGAAACATGTAAACTTCAAACTAACTTGTCTTTCTAAACAAGAACCCTGCTCCTATGTCTTCGCTTTCTCTTACTACTTCCCTTAAACCCATGTTTTTCAACCACTGCGAGAGTACAGTGAGATAATGTCAGGTGAACCGTCAAACATTATCCAATTTCACTTTATTGGTCTTAAAACACAAAACCAAAATAACATTCCATTGTTGAGCGACTGTGCTTTGAAAGGAACGAGACTTCTTTCTTCCCTCGATTCCTCCCAGGATATCAGCTTTCTGTGTGTCTAAACAGGCCCAGGTTTCACACTGAGTGAGTATAAATTAATTAAGAGACTGTATTGTCATTATGAGGCTTTGGTGATGTTTTTGGTTCGTGGTGTGCCATGGGATTTTCCCAGTGTAAAAAATTGTTTAAAAAAATGTCTTACACTACGTTGCAACATAAGTCAAGGCTGAGTTTATGTAGAAGATTTTTTATATGTATGCTTTCCTAAAAAAATGTTTTAAATTCACCGTGAGCAGTAAATCAAGAGGAAAAAGAAGAAAAACACGGCCGCGCGCGCGCGCGCGCGCGCGCACGGACGGACGCACACGGGGACAGTGCGAGTGAGCTCCCCGGGGCAGTTGCGATGATTGCGTGTGAGTGCGCCTGAAGAGTCTTCACGAGGGTCTCCGTCCTTCTGCGACGGACGCGCGCTTCTCAGTCACCGACTGCCTGCGGCGGGTTGCAGCGGACACGGACACGGACGGACATGTGAGCCTCCGCTGGCCGCATGGAGGGCTTCTACAGCGAGAGCCAGGAGGACAGCCCGGACCTGCCCCGGGTGGTCACGGCCGCGGGGGACAGCGCCGGAGCGGACGGGGGCGTCAGCCTGCGCGCGCTCACGGGCTGCGTCCTGTGCGCGCTGATCGTGTCCACGCTGCTGGGCAACACGCTGGTGTGCGCCGCCGTCGTCAAGTTCCGCCACCTGCGCTCCAAAGTCACCAACTCGTTCGTCATCTCGCTGGCCGTCTCCGACCTGTTCGTGGCCGTGCTGGTCATGCCGTGGCGCGCGGTCTCCGAGGTGGCCGGCGTGTGGCTCTTCGGCCGCTTCTGCGACACGTGGGTCGCCTTCGACATCATGTGCTCGACGGCGTCCATCCTCAACCTGTGCATCATCAGCATGGACCGCTACTGGGCCATCTCCAGCCCCTTCCGCTACGAGCGCAAGATGACGCGCCGCTTCGCCTTCCTGATGATCGGCGTGGCGTGGACGCTCTCCATCCTCATCTCCTTCATCCCCGTGCAGCTCAACTGGCACCGCGCCGACAACGGCAGCGCGGCGGGCAACCCGGGCGACTGCAACGCCAGCCTGAACCGGCCCTACGCCATCTCGTCGTCGCTCATCAGCTTCTACATCCCCGTGGTGATCATGGTGGGCACGTACACGCGCATCTTCCGCATCGCGCAGATCCAAATCCGGCGCATCTCGTCGCTGGAGAGGGCGGCGGGGCCCCGGGCGCGCAGCCAGGAGCGCTGCGCGCCGACGCACGACGAGAACCCGCTCAAGACGTCGCTGAAGAGGGAGACCAAGGTGCTGAAGACGCTGTCCGTCATCATGGGCGTGTTCGTCTTCTGCTGGCTGCCGTTCTTCGTGCTCAACTGCGTCGTGCCCTTCTGCCCGGAGGACGCGGGCGCGCCGCCGTGCGTCAGCGACACCACCTTCAGCATCTTCGTGTGGTTCGGCTGGGCCAACTCGTCCCTCAACCCGGTCATCTACGCCTTCAACGCCGACTTCCGCAAGGCCTTCTCCACCATCCTGGGCTGTAGCAAGTACTGCTCCAGCTCGGCGGTGGAGCCGGTGGACTTCAGCAACGAGCTGGTGTCCTACCACCACGACACCACCCTGCAGAAGGAGGCGGCGCCGGGTCCCGGCGGGGCGCAGCGGTTCGTGGCGGCGGCGGCGGCGGCGGCGGCGGCGGCTGCCCCACCACCGCCTCCGCCGCCGCCTCCGGTGCACGCGCAGCAGGGGCACTTTGACAAAGTTTCTGTGACGTCAGGCGACTCACGTGGCCACCGCAACCTCCTATTGCCCGCTATACTGCAGGCAGAGTGCGAGGCGGAGATCTCGCTTGACATGATGCCGTTCGGCACGTCCGAACCGACCGACTGTTTCTTTCTTCCGGGTCAGGTGCACGAGCTGTGAGCGACCACTGGAAGCATAACCGAGCACCTTGCTTTTTGTTGACTGAGGTTGACACAGCTTCGCAAGTGGAAAAAGTAAAAAAATATTATGGATACTTGTGTAAAAAGTAAAATAATTAAAGGACTGGTTGAACTTAAGTAAAGTAAGAATGTACAGTTTCTAAGATGTATTTAAGTAGAAAGTAAAAATGATGTGTATTTTTGCCATCAATGAAACAATACATTTGTTGACAATACAAAAAAACAATAACATTTTGCAGTAATGAAAAAGTTATGACAGAATAATCTGGACTGAACTGATATGAGATGTGAGTCAGAGGTCTTGATGAGCACCTGGATCATTTTAACAGCTTTGCTACTCTCACTGCTATAGTTTGTTATGAAAATAAATACCCACAAGTAAAATACAGACACCTGAAAAAATATACTATAACTTATAAGTCTTTGTCTTTCCTTTTTTCCTTTCTTTTTTTGGTTAAAGATGTAAATTGGCACTTTAAAGCAACACTATCTTTGATTTTACCTTAAAATGGTAGATTTTGAGTCATTTTCTCAAATTAACTGAAACTCAAATCAACTCTTGTTCACAAGAGAATGGCACCTCTGACACTGACACAGCACACCCAGTTGGCCTGGTAGAGGACCGTATGGAGTGCCTGCCCGGGCCAAACTTACCTGTTTTCATTAGAGGGTGCCTGGCAGGCAACCCTACCAATTTGCTGCCGGTCCAGAAAATCATGCTGTGTCAATAGCGAATGTGCCATTCACCATATTGCAACTCTACCTACCAATCTTAAAAAATGTTTTAGGTCAAAAGAAAATTCATGTTGATGTTATATTTTGCAAACCTCTTTACAAAAAGTACCTGAATATTCTTGTAACACTGTCCCTTGATCAACCGCACCCCAGAGGGGTTCTGATTGCAGGGCCTTATTGACCCAAAACTTTGATGTGTTAATTAAGTCTGGTCAACAAACATGGGTAATTATTATCAATTACATGATATGGTTCAGGTTTCAATTGGCCCTTCTGTGATTGCCTCATGTTTACCAAGGGCCATTGGCATTTTGGACTGCAGCACTCAGCCTCTGCTTCATACAATGTTTTGCATGTATGATGTAGTGGATATTAGTTTACAATCCAACAAAGCGTAGAAAAGTCTAAAGCATTTTTTTGCCTGATTTTACCATGAATTCACAATCTGTCCTAAGCTGCACCAGATAGTGTGTGATGACAGACTCATATTAGATGCACTATCAGACCCAGCGCAACTTGCAATGCAAGTGCAGCAATTTCATTTTAATGAATTATACTTTTTTTTAAACAACTCTGCACACAATTGGACAGTGTGTACTGGTCAGCAACCAAACTGTAAAACATGTTGCTAACAGATATTTAAAAAGAAGACAAGAAGGTGGAACAATGGAAGTAGGGCCAGAGGAAAAAAGACTACTGAAAATAGCAGCAATATCAAATCCTTGATGTAGAAGCAAAACTGGATGACCATAGCATCTTTTCACAGAGGAAGAAAATGTGATCATTCAGTTTCAAGCATACTGAACTTTAGATGTTGCGCACATTAACCAGAACCTCCTTTTCAGACCTAGATGACAATTTATCAAAAAATATGTAAAAAAATAATAATAATAATAAAAAAGCCTGCCAGCTTTTTTTTGTCATGGATTGAGGTTCTGTATTGTCTGCTTTGTATTGTGTCATTTCTCTCTGCTGATTAAAGTACTTTTTTGTATATTTGCACAAATGTTATGTGAACCAACCAAACACTGAGTATGTGGGAAAAGTCGTACAAACTTCGTGCTTTGATCACATTTTGTGTTGTAAATACATTACTTTGAGCTGTGTTTCTAGAAAAAAAAAACTATAGGTCTTGAGGTCTCTTGTCAGACCACGTCAGACAGTTCACTGTTGAAAAAAAAAGGATTTGTGTATCATTTCATATCATGAGTTTCGCACAAAATGCTGTCAGTTCACATACAGCCAGCATTTTGTAGGTACAACAGGTTGTAAATAAAAATTGACGTCAGAGATATTTTTTAAAGAAAATTGAGATTTCTATTAAGTGAATTTGATGATTTGTGTTTCACATGATCAGAATTACAGATTTTTAATTTATTTAAGGACCTTTTTTAACTTAATAATTTTCACTGAAAAAAAATATTTTAGAGCTGTTGAAATGCAATTGATCAATTTGAGGATATTTTGACCCAACAGAACAGTGAACGTTACGCAACCTGAGAGACTCTCCGGCAGCATCCCCACCACAACACACAATTCAATACATTATTTAGACCTGCTTCCTCCTGCACTCAGAGTTGCGGGCATTTTATTCTTCATATTTCAAAATTTCAAAGGAATCATCTTGGGACTTTAATCAAAAGTTTACTATCATGGAGTCAAATGCCCAAACCAGCTAATGAAATCAACCATAATTAATTGATTTGGACAGAAAATGTTATGAGGATCCACAGAAGCTGAGTATTTCAAATATTTAAATCCTGCAATAGTGTTTAGACTGAAACACAGCAGCCTTGCATCAGTGTCGTACTGACACAGTTGGGAAGTGGAAATCCTTCCTCCAGATTTATTTTTTTTTCAGTTCCTGTATAACCTAAATGCTCAAGAGTAACTCTTGAGTGTCTGGTTGCTGTAATTGGTGTTGACTCTCGATCTCTCTGCCTCGAGTTTTAATTTTGTCTGGAAAAAGCTTTGAAAGTCAGAAGTAACTGATGTTAGACTGCCTCTTTTTTTGAAATTCTCCTCTGAAGTCTGAATTCACCCTGCACCTGTAGATGCAGCACCTGCTGCAATCAGACTGGGGCATCCAATTGTTGTCATCAAACACCTGCAAGTGATTGGCCTCCAGGGTTTCCCTGATGATTTTAATTGGTGCTCAAAGTTTAAGAGCCAAGGAGCCTCCTGCAGTTGACAGTACAGAGCTTCTGTCTGCAAGCCTCCAGGAGCCACTGCGGAGATAGTGTGCAAGACCAAGCTGCTGCTCTTTACCCTGAACATGCTGCTGGGACGCTCTCTTGGGTTGGTACCACTCATTGCTGAAAGGCTATGCTTCTGCTTCTGTCTGCTAAAATGTCTGTCTTGTTCTTGCAGTTTATGCTGGATTTGTCTACTGTTGTTCAGCAGCACTTCTGGGGTGCCTTTGGTCAAAGGTGAGTTTCTCTCTTGTCTGAAACGGCTTCACAATATTGGATAGTAGTGAGCTGATGGTGCACAAGGTCTTGATGAGCTCCTGAAGTGACTGCATCCTGGCTCTATCTTCTTGGTGAATGCAATGCAACATATGGCCTGACTTCTGTGTCCTCAACTCCAGATGGTAATCTCCAACTGGCCCGACAGAGCCCTCCTGGGCCCCAAGACCAACACTCTGTGCAGCAAGAGCCCCCTGAACTCCGGCAACAAAATGTACGTTTGGAGAATTATGGCACTTTGAAGACTCCCGCTTCCGGCACTGGCCAGCAGCCCTCCAGAGATGTTGTGGGTCCACAAACCAAAGGGTCAGCAGGGCTTCCCATTGCTTCTGGTGCTCCATCCTACCAGGCTGCTCCTGTGTCCTACTATCCAGCGCAACATGGCTATGATGGGGGTTCCTACTATACAGGCGTTTCTGCTCCAGGCCAAGCTTCCAGTAGTGATCAGCAGGCAGGGGGAGCTCGTCAACAGTTCAACACTTACTCCTCACCGTACATGGATGTAGCAGCAGAGGTGCCACAGAGTGTTGGCAGGGTTTCCCCGCCGCGCCGTCTCTACATTAGCCAGTCAAATGGTGGCTTCATGCACGCATCAGAACAGATGTCCCACTCAAAATACGACCCAGATGATCGCCATATGTCCTTGCATGCCTTTGGTACAGCAGAGATTCCTAGCTGGTTTGCACCTGAGACTCAAGGCCAGTCTGGCAGCTCTACGCAAGGTTCCCAGCAGACAAACGGCGGCTATCTGACTGCGGTGCAGAACACGCCCATCAGTTCCCCAGGAAACTCCCAGCAGACTCAACACAACTACTACAGAGAGTCTCAGAACCCTGAAGGTTTCAAGCAGGTGCCCCGCTACTATGTGGCTCCTGGTCAGAACTTGGCTGGTGGGCCAGGCCCTCTGGGATTCGGCGCTGCTCCAGGCGGTCTTTGGACCATGTTTCAGAACCCTGCAAGTGGGAATCGCAACGCTCAGCAGTCTCAAGACTACTATGGAACTGCAGTTCAGAGAGTGCCCATCGGCTCTCAAAGTGCTCAACAGACCCAGGCAGACTACCAGCGTGCAGTTCAGAACAGTCAAAACATGTTTGCGCAAGGTTTCCGACAGAAGGTCTAAGGTAATTGAGCTTTTATAATTTTTGTGTGTTATAGCAGTCACGAACGCTACCCTCTTGTCTTGCAGGATGACCATCAGCCTTGATGTTTCAACCTGGGAATTTGAGTCTGAAACTTGTCAAAGTCTGAATAAACAAATCTATTAATGGAATCTGGTGTTAAACTTTGGCTTTCAACAGTTCGATGTCCTTTGTGCATCCAGCATGACCTTTGCCGTGTCTTCTGAGAAACCCTTGGGAACTATTTCATAGAGTGGCGCACTTTCAACAGCTACTGACAAGGTGTCTTGCATGGTGAAATGTCTAATGGCTTCTGACTAATTTAAGATTTGACACCGCATCTCTTCTGAGGAGCCATCTTGCAAAAGTAATTCTTTGCGTTTGGACTGGAAAAAAACAGTAAATGCTGCCATTGCACTCACTTGGACAACAATATTTTGGTTTAATCATAAAACTGACGGTGTGCAATGGGAATGTTCTTGCAGTTGTGTCAGGGTACATTTGGGACTGGACCGTCATGTGCAGGTTCTTTCAAACCAATCAGACAGGACCATGTGTTATGCTTCATTAGAGCCTGTAACTAGAGATTGCCCATTAAAGCTTAATCAAAGATTATAAGACATGGGTGACGGTCAAGCGACATCAGGAAACAAATCAACATTAATGTTAAACAAAGCTCGAAAACACGTGTCTCCCCAGGAGACCCAATCTCTCCATGAATGCGGCTAGAAACCCCATCAACGGGTCTCAAGGTTTTCTGAGTCTCCAACGTACCTGTCCAAATACTGCTCAGAAAAAATCTGACTGGGCTACCTTTTTAATTAAATCACTTAAATCACCCCTTTGTCTTGAAAGATGGCAGTCAGCTTTCTAGTTGGAAAACTATATAAAAAAAAAAGTCAGTTTTTTGTCAGACTTGAAACTGTGACAAAATGGACTTTGTGTTGTTGCAGTGGTCTTCAAAGTATACTAAATTAGGCTTAACCACAGTAACGTGGCAGTTCAACAAGCAATGGGTCAAAATAAGGTTTCTGAAGGAAATGCTGCATTAAATGTCTAAAACAGGTGTGGGAAAACTACGGCCCGTCTGCCTTTTTAATCCAGCCCGCAGAAGATTGATATTATTGCCCAAATCATATGATTATGACTCCATTCATTTGAACTTGTCCTGTAATGCCTGGCATCCCACTAGGTGGATTTGCATTCTTTCCAAGCACCACGGTCACCGGAGTTGATCACTGTCACTCTAATGTCACATCTCGGCAGTGTTTCCGCGCCACAATCCTCTCTATCAATCCTCACCCCTAATTAACCCCCAATTTACACCAAAAGTGTTTGTGGTGAGTGTGCGGCGCTGTACGCAGAACGCGGTCTTTAATGTCGGTGTGCAAGTTCATACCACCAGGTGTGGCGCGGCCGCATTTCAGAAGCATGCCAGAAGCAGCGCTCTCGTAAAGAACGGCGCCTCTTTTTTTTTTTTTTGATGCTTCATGCGTCACAACCACATCAATCGCAGCAGGTAAAATTGTTCAAGCAGGAAGTCAATGACTGGAAAACACAGTGGATCCGGTTGATTTTCATCGTAATATACAATGTGCTGGATTTTGTTTTTCTATGTGCTGCTGTATTTTACTGTGAAACGTCAATGTGGCGTATCGACTTCAACGCTGGCTGTGTCTGTTCGGCTGTCAAACAATAAAGCAGATTTCACATTAAAGCTGAAACTATGATGAAAAAAATGCAGGTGTACTTTAAATACCTGCATTTTGTATGTTGCCAGCAGTTCAGATTATTATTTCTTTTTTACACAGAGTGATTTTTGATATGCTGGAAAATTTTGAGAAAAAACTGTTTTGAGAGAAACAATGCTGTACCTATAATAAGGCAATAGACGCGTGTTTGCAGATATTAAAAACAAGGATAAGAGCTAACCAATCAGCTGGTAGCAGCGAGATATGTTAGAATGTTGTAATCGAGTAGTCGTTTACAATAAACACTGTCATGCTTTTTTCGTTGATGTTCGATATGTGTGCATTGGGTGCTGGCCCGGCCCGTCTGTCAATTTTTATAAGTCAATGTGGCCCCTGAGCCAAAAACTTTGCCCACCCCTGGTCTACAGCCATTTAAAAAAAAAATCATGAAATCCCTGCTGATATGTCAACTTTTTTGCACTGAAGCTGCTTGTAAGGCAAGCAATATTTTGGCAATCAACAGCATTTAATGGTCCAGTTCTATTTCAAGTTAAATGTTGTTACAAACTGCCATGGGCAAGTGTTTACATAATCTCAGAGTGTGACATGCGTTGGGGTGCCCTGCCAGCAGTAATACTTCGACCTTGCACCGTAACATGCAAATAACCCCTACTGTAAAGCATGCTGAGCAATAGGAAATTTTCTGAATGCATATGAATCAATATAATTGGTGATTTTCAACCAGCAAAACATGTTTATCTTTGAAAACTTCAAGGATAAGCAATGAGCTGCTGGAAAATGTTAACTCCTTTCAGCCATCCGCTGTTTAAGTGTTTAAGTTGACCATTCTCAACATCCACAATAATTGCGCCACTGATTGTTGCAGCGGATGCTTAAGTGTCTCTTCTCAATGGCTTCTGGCCTCAGACCATGGATGTATCATAACTGGATCCAGGTGACTTCCAATATGGTGACGTGGAACCCCCCCCCCCCACACACACACACACACACACCCACTAACAGCCCTCCCTCACCATCCCACCCCCCAAATTGGCCACTTAAGGTACAGCAGCCAAAATTCCCTCGTGGCCCAGAAATCATTTTTCCCATGGACCACAAAAGAAAATGACACCTTTGAAATGGCTGAAAGGAAACCTCCGATCAAATTCACAGTTCATAACAAATTGTTATATTATATATTATTACTATAAATTATAAGAAGAAAACATGAAGTTTGAACATGTTTCAATGAAATGTTTTTGGTCTGTCTAAACTATTGACAGTTTCTTTTTTGTGTGAACGTGTTAACAGTTAGAACGTTAAGTGAACTCTCCATGTAAAATGTCTTCATTTAATAAATAAGATAAAACTAATGATGTGTGTAAGTGAATGTGTATGTATGTATGTATGTGTGTGTGTGATCTTGGAAAACATAATATGATGCCTTGCACTTTTGCAAATGGTTTCTTTGCCCTCTATTTTCTGTCCTGTGCATGTGCCTGTATTCCAGAAATTGGTGGTTCTGCGAATGCTGTTTTTGCAGTGAATTTGCTGTTCCAGGTCCTGATGGTGTCTGGATGGGGAAAGGCAAGGTCAATGCGCTGGCATTTGCGCTCATAAGTGTTGGCCAAATTGAAGCGTAGAGTCATTACAAATGCTCGCAATTCCCCTGCCACTTTGGGCCTGTTCCCACTCTCACATCTTTTTGAGATGTCCTTTGGCACTCCACAAAAAATATTTGCCATCATGTCCGCGGACCCCCACTGATTTTAATAGTCTTTTGGTCTTGCCCTTTTCCAATGTTTTTTTTTTTTCTGACAGCTCGCTGACTTGTGGACCACTGAAAATAACAGGTTCAGTCACTGTTTTTTTGGGGGGGACTCCCTCGCAATGTAATTGCGGTCATGGGTCGTCATTGTTGTCGCCACAGAAACAACAGTGTCTTGCATGTGCTGTTCCTCCTCCTCATCTGCTGTGACCACTTCGTCTCCTGTGACGTCTCCATCTGTAATGACTTCCCTGTTGGCTATGACCTCTTCATCGTCTGTGACCTTGTCTACAGTGTAATTATGATCCAGAACATCAGACACAATATGGCTGTCATATGACTCCTCTATCACAAAAACACTGTATTTTTCCATGACTTCGGACACCTTCTCCCAATTTGGTTGGAGTGGTGATGATGAGTGCTGGGCCTGGAAAAGGAAAAGTGCAATGCACACAATTAATGGCCAATGTGGAATTTCATCCCCTGCACAAAATTCTAGTGAGAAACAGGAAACAACATTGGTCTCCCTGTGGCAGCACAGTGGAGAGAGCACATCTGCTTAATTCTGGGTATGCAAAAAATTTGATGCGTCAACATACATCACTTTACTCACAGTTTTTCTATAAAAAGCATGTAAGTCTGGAGATTATTTGTACAAGCAAAGTTCTTTAATTGGAAAAATTCAAAGCTGCTGTCTTCAGGGAGGCATCTGATTGGCTGCAGGCAGCATGTTGATCATTTTAGCAGTGAGGAACAGCAACTTGAGACATATTCTCAAACTGTATCTCCTCAGGTGCTTCTTGTTATGAAAAGGAGGGAGCCAATCAGTCCCACCTACAAACTGGTGAAGAGGGAGAGAAGTCAACTGATATCATCCTATACTGACACACTTTAGTCACAATCTCAAATTAATTTTTGGACTTTTTTGACACATAAATCTTGGGGTCAAAATCAATCAAGTGGTGAAGTTGCTGGTTACTGCAGCCCTACTGAATTGATCTCGACAGAAAAATACAGGAAGCTGAGTATTTATTTTAACCCTGGACATTTACACATGAACACGGCAACCCTGTAAATATGTCTCAGTATCTCAGTGATTAAAAAAATCCTGGAAATATGAAATCTTTCCTTTTTACTATGTGTAACCGTGCAGGCAAACTGTTGGTAGCAAAGCCTTCTTGTTGGAGTTGATACTATTCCCTTTCGCCCTCTATCTCTCTATTTGGAGCTTTCATTTCCTCTGAAAAAAGCTTCAGGGGTCAGAAAATCTCCTCTGAAGTCACTTCAAAGAGCCGACAGCCTGAATTCACCCTGCACCTGTAGATGAAGCACCTGTTGCAATCAAACTGGTGTGACCACTTATTGTCATCACACCTGCAACTGATTGGCCTCCAGGGTTTCCCTGATGATTTTAATTGGTGCTCAGAGTTTAAGAGCCAAGGAGCCTGCTGCAGTTGACAGCACAGAGCTTCTGTCCGCAAACCTCCAGGAGCCACTGTGGAGATAGTGTGCAAGACCAAGCTGCTGCTCTTTACCCTGAACATGCTGCTGGGACGCTCTCTTGGGTTGGTACCACTCATTGCTGAAAGGCTATGCTTCTGCTTCTGTCTGCTAAAATGTCTGTCTTGTTCTTGCAGTTTATGCTGGATTTGTCTACTGTTGTTCAGCAGCACTTCTGGGGTGCCTTTGGTCAAAGGTGAGTTTCTCTCTTGTCTGAAATGGCTTCACAATATTGGATAGTAGTGAGCTGACGGTGCACAAGGTCTTGATGAGCTCCTGAAGTGACTGCATCCTGGCTCTATCTTCTTGGTGAATGCAATGCAACATATGGCCTGACTTCTGTGTCCTCAACTCCAGATGGTAATCTCCAACTGGCCCGACAGAGCCCTCCTGGGCCCCAAGACCAACACTCTGTGCAGCAAGAGCCCCCTGAACTCCGGCAACAAAATGTACGTTTGGAGAATTATGGCACTTTGAAGACTCCCGCTTCCGGCACTGGCCAGCAGCCCTCCAGAGATGTTGTGGGTCCACAAACCAAAGGGTCAGCAGGGCTTCCCATTGCGTCTGGTGCTCCATCCTACCAGGCTGCTCCTGTGTCCTACTATCCAGCGCAACATGGCTATGATGGGGGTTCCTACTATACAGGCGTTTCTGCTCCAGGCCAAGCTTCCAGTAGTGATCAGCAGGCAGGGGGAGCTCGTCAACAGTTCAACACTTACTCCTCACCGTACATGGATGTAGCAGCAGAGGTGCCACAGAGTGTTGGCAGGGTTTCCCAGCCACGCCGTCTCTACATTAGCCAGTCAAATGGTGGCTTCATGCACGCATCAGAACAGATGTCCCACTCAAAATACGATCCAGATGATCGCCATATGTCCTTGCATGCCTTTGGTACAGCAGAGATTCCTAGCTGGTTTGCACCTGAGACTCAAGGCCAGTCTGGCAGCTCTACGCAAGGTTCCCAGCAGACAAACGGCGGCTATCCGACTGCGGTGCAGAACATGCCTGTCAGTTCCCCAGGAAACTCCCAGCAGACTCAACACAACTACTACAGAGAGTCTCAGAACCCTGAAGGTTTCAAGCAGGTGCCCCGCTACTATGTGGCTCCTGGTCAGAACTTGGCTGGTGGGCCAGGCCCTCTGGGATTCGGCGCTGCTCCAGGCGGTCTTTGGACCATTTTTCCTAACCCTGCAAGAGGGAATCGCAACGCTCAGCAGTCTCAAGACTACTATGGAACTGCAGTTCAGAGAGTGCCCATCGGCTCTCAAAGTGCTCAACAGACCCAGGCAGACTATCAGCGTGCAGTTCAGAACAGTCAAAACATGTTTGCGCAAGGTTTCCGACAGAAGGTCTAAGGTAATTGAGCTTTTATAATTTTTGTGTGTTATAGCAGTCACTAACGCTACCCTCTTGTCTTGCAGGATGACCATCAGCCTTGATGCTTCAACCTGGGAATTTGAGTCTGAAACTTGTCAAAGTCTGAATAAACAAATCTATTAATGGAATCTGGTGTTAAACTTTGGCTTTCAACAGTTTGATGTCCTTTGTGCATCCAGCATGACCTTTGCCGTGTCTTCTGAGAAACCCTTAGGACTTATTCCATATGCTGTGTCTCCATTCAGGTTCTGCGTCCTTGAAGTGCGCATTTTGAGAGGAAGTTGCGTCGTAGCACTGCGCAAAGGCTTGTCCCAATCCCCGAGGGTGCTTAGGACGCTGAAAATGCGCACTCGGAAATACGCACTCGTTTTAGCCGATTCCAAGGATGCACCGCTACTATCCTTCGCGTACTTGGGTATCCCAAGATGCTTTGTGTGCTGCTGCAAAGCGTCGTGGGATCCTGGGACGTCAGCTGAAATTGGCGGCATGTCCTGGTAAAGACACAACATAAATCTAAATATTGAAGTTTCAAAGTATCCAGTTTTTAACGTAGGATTGTATTTATTTGATCATCCAACGGCATCGTTAGATGGCAAACCAATGGTTAGCTTGATACTATAAAAACGTCACTTCCGGGGTTGGACCGGCGGTGACGAAACGAGGAAATACACCGAAGGCTAGACCGTCCCGAGTGGTTACCGGGGAGGCGGGGTTTGGCCCGTCCTGCTAGGCTGGGAACTCTAAGAACGCTTCCTTCAGGCAGAGGACACGCGGTCTCAAGGGTGCAGAACCTGAATTGAGACACAGCAAAAGAGTGGTGCACTTTCAACAGCAAATGACAAGGTGTCTTGCATGGTGAAATGTCTCATGGCTTCTGACTAATTTAAGATTTGACACCATATCTCTTCTGAGGGGCCATCTTGCAGAAGGGAAGCTTTGCATTTTAAATTCCCATTGACTGGAACAAAATGCTAAATGTTGCAATTGCGTCCTGACACTCACTAGTACAACATATTTACCATAAAACGGACAGTATGCAAAGGAAATGGTCTCCCAGTTATGTCAGGGTACATTTGTGATTGTAACATCATGTGCAAGTTCTTTCAAAAGAGACAGGACCATGTGTTATGCGTCATTAGAGCCTGTAACTAGAGATCACCCATTAAAGATTAAATGATGACATGGTTGACGGTCAAGTGACATCAGGGAACCAACATTAAAGCTAAAAGTAGGGCTAATTCTGAGTACGCATTTGGAGCGTCCTTTGGATTTTCGGGAATTGGGACAAGCCTTCGTGCAGTGCTAGGACGCAACTTCCTTTCAAATGCATACTCTGAAGGATGCAGACCCTGAATTGAGACACAGCCAGTGTGTGCTTGGGAAACACACTGGACAGCTGTCACAGGCTAGTATTGCTCATTTTCACCCAAAATAACCCTTTTTACTTAATGAAATGCTTACCTGATGGTTGCACTCTTTTAGTCATCCTCTCCTGCTGGAGATAGACAGTTGGTTGTGGTGTTTTTCAAGTTTTGTCAAGGGAATGGTGAGTGATGGTCTGAATTATCTGTTTGGTTATGCTAACTAGCTTAGCATTAGCATTAAATGTTTATCAAATGATGTGATATGTACTTTTGGTTGTGCATGTGTTTTTTCCAATGTGGTTAAACCAACCTTCTGCATTGTGAATTATGAAATTAATTGTGTACACATGATTTTGAATCATTTAAAAGTAACTTAATAATACCTTGAGTTCAATTAATTTAATCTAGCTAGTGATATATAATACATGATCCTGTTTATATTATACAGGCCAGGTCCCCCTGTTGGGGTAATCACCAATGGCGAGCTAAAAGTGCCCGGAGACTAAGAACCCCACAATCTCCATCACCGCTCGGTGCTGGTAGGAAGCTGTGAAAGTTCCAGTTCCCCCCCTCACACACTCACACACGGCCTCTGGCCCGAGGACAGTGAAGCACACCAGGGTTGCGTTTCACCACGGACTCACATTTTCGTCGTTGTTGTTTTTTTCCCTTTTTGATTGTTTGTTTAATTATTTGTAAATATTCCCTCAAGGGGCGCTTTAATCTGGACAAATTGTAAATGGTCATGTTATGTCTGTTTGTATTTGTTATTTTCTAATTTCACTCAATACACGGTACCATCACAAGTTTAAATTCCCCTGCCACTTTGAGCCTGTTCCCACTCTCACATCTTTTTGAGATGCCCTTTCGTACTCCACAAAATATTTGCCATCAGGTTCACGGACCTCCACTGACTCCACTGATTTTTACTTTTGGTCTTCCCCTTTTGAAATGTTTTTATTTAAAAAAAAAAATCTGACAGCTCGCTGACTTGTGTGCCATTGAAAATAACAGGTTCAGTCATTGGTTCTTTTGGGGGACTCCCTCGCAATGTAATTGCGGTCATGGGTCGTCATTGTGTTGTTGCTACAGAAACAGTGTTTTGCATGTGCTGTTCTTCCTCGTCTGCTGTGAGGCACAGCAACTTGAGACAGACTCAAAAGCAGCATCTCCTCAGCTGCTTTTTGTTATTAAAAGGAGGAAGCCAATCAGACCCAGCTACAAACTGACTAAGAGGGAGAGGAGTCAACTGATATCATCCTATACTGACACACTTTATACTTCATAATTCACAATATCAAATAAATTTTTGGACTTTTTTGACACATAAATCTTGAGGTCAAATGGGCTCTCATTTAGATTAAAAGCAAGTGGTGAAGTTGCTGGTTGCTGCAGCCCTACTGAATTGATCTCGACAGAAAAATACAGAAAGCTGAGTATTTATTTTAACCCTGCAAGGACATTTACCCTCAAAGACGGCAACCCTGTAAATATGTCTCAGTATCTTAGTGGTTAAAAAAATCCTGGAAATATGAAATCTTTCCTTTTTACTATGTGTAACCGTGCAGGCAAACTGTTGGTAGCAAAGCCTTCTTGTTGGAGTTGATACTATTCCCTTTCGCCCTCCATTTCTCTGTCTGGAGCTTTCATTTCCTCTAAAAAAAAAAAAAAAAAAGCGCTTCAGGGGTCAAAGGCCAATTTAAAAAAATCTCTTCTGAAGTCACTTCAAAGAGCCGACAGTCTAAATTCACCCTGCACCTGTAGATGCAGCACCTGTTGCAATCAGACTGGTGTGACCAATTATTGTCATCAAACAGCTGCAACTGAGTGGCCTCCAGGGTTTCCCTGATGATTTTAATTGGTGCTCAGAGTTTAAGAGCCAAGGAGCCTCCTGCAGTTGACAGCACAGAGCTTCTGTCCGCAAACCTCCAGGAGCCACTGTGGAGATAGTGTGCAAGACCAAGCTGCTGCGCTTTACCCTGAACATGCTGCTGGGACGCTCTCTTGGGTTGGTACCACTCATTGCTGAAAGGCTATGCTTCTGCTTCTGTCTGCTAAAATGTCTGTCTTGTTCTTGCAGTTTATGCTGGATTTGTCTACTGTTGTTCAGCAGCACTTCTGGGGTGCCTTTGGTCAAAGGTGAGGTTCTCTCTTGTCTGAAACGGCTTCACAATATTGGATAGTAGTGAGCTGACGGTGCACAAGGTCTTGATGAGCTCCTGAAGTGACTGCATCCTGGCTCTATCTTCTCTTGGTGAATGCAATGCAACATATGGCCTGACTTCTGTGTCCTCAACTCCAGATGGTAATCTCCAACTGGCCCGACAGAGCCCTCCTGGGCCCCAAGACCAACACTCTGTGCAGCAAGGGCCCCCTGAACTCCGGCAACAAAATGTACGTTTGGAGAATTATGGCACTTTGAAGACTCCCGCTTCCGGCACTGGCCAGCAGCCCTCCAGAGATGTTGTGGGTCCACAAACCAAAGGGTCAGCAGGGCTTCCCATTGCTTCTGGTGCTCCATCCTACCAGGCTGCTCCTGTGTCCTACTATCCAGCGCAACGTGGCTATGATGGGGGTTCCTACTATACAGGCGTTTCTGCTCCAGGCCAAACTTCCAGTAGTGATCAGCAGGCAGGGGGAGCTCGTCAACAGTTCAACACTTACTCCTCACCGTACATGGATGTAGCAGCAGAGGTGCCACAGAGTGTTGGCAGGGTTTCCCCGCCGCGCCGTCTCTACATTAGCCAGTCAAATGGTGGCTTCATGCACGCATCAGAACAGATGTCCCACTCAAAATATGATCCAGATGATCGCCATATGTCCTTGCATGCCTTTGGTACAGCAGAGATTCCTAGCTGGTTTGCACCTGAGACTCAAGGCCAGTCTGGCGGCTCTACGCAAGGTTCCCAGCAGACAAACGGCGGCTATCTGACTGCGGTGCAGAACATGCCTGTCAGTTCCCCAGGAAACTCCCAGCAGACTCAACACAACTACTACAGAGAGTCTCAGAACCCTGAAGGTTTCAAGCAGGTGCCCCGCTACTATGTGGCTCCTGGTCAGAACTTGGCTGGTGGGCCAGGCCCTCTGGGATTCGGCGCTGGTCCAGGCGGTCTTTGGACCATGTTTCAGAACCCTGCAAGTGGGAATCGCAACGCTCAGCAGTCTCAAGACTACTATGGAACTGCAGTTCAGAGAGTGCCCATCGGCTCTCAAAGTGCTCAACAGACCCAGGCAGACTATCAGCGTGCAGTTCAGAACAGTCAAAACATGTTTGCGCAAGGTTTCCGACAGAAGGTCTAAGGTAATTGAGCTTTTATTATTTTTGTGTGTTATAGCAGTGACTAACGCTACCCTCTTGTCTTGCAGGATGACCATCAGCCTTGATGTTTCAACCTGGGAATTTGAGTCTGAAACTTGTCAAAGTCTGAATAAACAAATCTATTAATGGAATCTGGTGTTAAACTTTGGCTTTCAACAGTTTGATGTCCTTTGTGCATCCAGCATGACCTTTGCCGCGTCTTCTGAGAAACCCTTGGGAACTATTTCATAGAGTGGTGCACTTTCAACAGCTAATAACATGGCGACATGTCTAATGGCTTCTGACTAATTACTCTAAGGTTAAATGTGTAATATTTGAGGAGATTTTGAAGAACAGTGACATCAAGTGGTCATAATCTTGCATTGTCTTTCACTCTTCCCCCTCCTGAGCCTGCCTGTGAGTAACAGTGACCTGCACACCCAGACCTGTATACCTTGCCCACCTTTCTTGTTGCAGATTAATTAGTTATGATTATCCACTCATGCCATATTGTAAAAGTGAGTCTAGGCAAGGCCCCCCCCCGCCCCCCCGACCCCTAGATCTTCAGAAGTGTCTCACGATAGTATGTGTGCCGAGTTTTATCAGGTGGTGTTACGGAGGCGTGACCAACCTGTCAGCTTTGACAAGTCGGTCAGCTCTCCGCACTGAGGACAAGAAGTACCAACGTTAGATCAGTGAGGCCATGGAGATGAGAAGACGAGGGAGCCTTCATGCTTTCCCACACCTGGAGCGGTGAACGGACAGAGGGAGGTTTGACCGACCTGTCAAATCTGACAGTTCGGTCAAACCTCCATATCACTATCTGAAGAAAATTCGTTGCACATACCATCTGTTTCAGTTTCCTGGCACCTCTATTTTGGAACCATCTTCCAGCCTCGGTGAGGGGGGCAGACACAGTTAGTTTATTTAGGAGTAGACTTAAGACTTTCCTTTTTCTTAAAGCTTATAGTTAGACTCCATCGACTGTCAGTTAAGCTGCTGTAGGCTTACGCCGTGGAGGGAGATCTTTCGCTCCCGTTACAGGGATCGTTGCTCTGTGCAGGCGGAACCTTTATCACTCTCCTCACCCAATCAATCTTTTACTGTATCCAATCTTTTACTCTATCCACTCTGTCCAAGCTCTCATTATGCTTTGTACAGTATGCTCGATATGCATGATACTGCCGCAGTCTCTGTGTCCCCGGCAGGTGATGACCACTGCGCCAGGAGCTGGATTGTGCTGTCCTGGGGGTCTTGCTGTCATCGCTTCATCCCACCACCACGCTTAAGACCTGGACTAGTCCTATCGGCAGATTGTCCATCGAGCTAGGCTCTTGCCTTCCAAAGCATGGACACTTACACTCCACATGGACAGCAGCCTTGAATTATTTCCTATTCTTTGTGTTTATATCCGTTTTGCCTGGTTGGTGTATCTGTTTTTCACTCTGTCCTGTCTGCCACCCTGGCTCACTCTGCTCCTTTCTCTCTTTCTCTGTCTCTCCTCTATCTTTCTACTTCACCCCAACTACTCATAGGCAGATGATGGCCCTCTGGAGTCTGGTTCTGCCCTAGGTTTCTTCCCACAGGGGAGTTTTTCCCAGCCACTGTCGCATCTTGCTTGCTCCGGGGGCCCAGTTGGTTCTCTCTGATTGTATAAAGCGCTTTGAGACGCCTTTGGCTGTGATTTAGCGCTGTACAAATAAAAGTTTATTATTATTATTATCGTGTGACAACCCTGAAGCTCCACCGACGCATGTCAAGGTAAAACCACCTCGGCAATAGCGACGTCTGTTCTTCCAGTTGCTGGTACTTTTGAGAATGGATCAACATTAAATGGTTGAGTTTGTTCTGAACATTTTATTCTTTCAAGTTTATCGGAAAACACCTTGTGCAAGTTCTTTTCAACAACAGTCAGACAGGACCATGCATTGATACGCCTCATTAGAGTCTGTAAATAGAGATCGCTCATTAAGGCTGATTCAATAAAGATTAAACGATGACATGGGCTGACAGTCACGTGACATCAGGACACAAATCAACATATTACAGTTAAAAACAAAGCTAGAAAAAAATACACACGTCTGATAGAAACTACATGGTTTTTATACATTGTATAAATAAGGACTTTCTTTGTGCATGCAGTTAGTGATATGATGGAATGGGAGGAGCCTTCTCTTCCCCAGTTTTCTTCTCTTCATTCAGTCATCAGGTGACTCATCTGGCTTCATGATCTGATATGTGATCAGGTACTCGGGATATGCCTGCAGCAGAAGAGAGGAGACCAGATTACACAACAACTAGACAACAAGATTGGTGTGGCAAAACCTGATGTGATTGTGCATGCAAGGAATAAACACAGCAAAAAAATAATTGAAAAAAAGTGACAAGTGGCAGTTAAATGAGTTTTACAACTGCACAAAAACACAAAATTAAGTTAATTAAAATAGTTCTTAAAAAGAAGTGGCAAGTACAGATAAGGATGTTAAAATGTTATGCACCTTACAATACAGTTGTGGACTGACAGGGCCAGCTAGGCCTTATCTGCTGGCATAAACACACTCAGAAAAGTACATTTTCCCATAAATACGATAGTTATTCTCAATAGTCAGATTTTTTTCAGATCATATATTATCCACTGGGTCGCGTTGCTTCCATTGTCGTACGTTACAGTAAAGTTTTTATCCAATCATATTACAGCTAGCTTGTGTTGCCAGGTTCCATGAAATCTGCCAGAGGCCTTCAGAATCGACATAGCACGTTCCTGTTCGCTGTAAGTCAGTGGTTCTCAAACTTTCTCTGTCACGCCTCACCTTGGAGGAAGAAACCCCCCCCCCAAAAAAAAAACAAAACAAACAAACAAAAACAAAGCCAAAATGGTGACAAAATAGTTTTTTTCAAATTCACTGAAACAACATAAATTTGCAAATGATGTTTTACCTTTGGCACACCACTTTTTGTGATATCAAAACCAACATTCTTTTTTTTTTTATCATGAACATTCATTTCACATTCATTTCACTTTTCTCTTCATTCATTCATTCATTCATTCATTCATTTTCCATACCCGCTTAGTCCCGAGCTCAGGGTCACTCGTCTCTTCATTTATGAAATCATTTATTTTGTACAAATAAAGCAAATCACTCTTTGTGACATCAAATCCTGAACATTACATTTTAAACAAGAATACTCCTTTCACTTTCCTGCTGTGCAAATAACTTTTTTTGGCAAACCACTTTTGTAACATCCACCACCCTGGCTTCCCTGTGAAACAACACAGCTTTCGGTTGTGCTCCCATCTCCTCACAAAGTGCAGAGAATAGCCGCGCTTTCAGGGCTCTTGTTTTGATGAAATTGACCACATCAACAACAACAGTCATGCGACCACATCACATTTTCTACCTGCCACGAGATGACGTTGAGCGTGGCGTGCGCTAAGTCATAATATCGCGCCAGTCGTGGCGTAGATCACGCACTGATGCAAAGGTGTTTGATTACGTTCTATCAGCGCTGGAAAACTCTTCATTGTCCTCTGGCTTTTTCGCTGGCGGCTCACGCATTAGAAAGAAAATAGACCCGACGCCGAAACGATCGCTGCCGGCGGCGGAGGTTGGCGTGAACGACACCATCGTTCACGCCAAAAGCAGGCGCCACCCACTTTGAGAAACACTGTGAACAGACCTCAGTTAGTTGTGATAGCCAATCAGATCTCGAGTCTGCGATGCCAAGCTGGCCTTATGCTAAATTTCACACATCCTGTGATTGGATGAGCACTGCGAACTCAACAGACTAAACTCAACCCAGAGAATGAAGGTGATGTAATGTGTAAGTGTGATTCTCTATGGATTCTCAAGCCGTAGTGTATATATTGGATATATACTTATTGTGTATATATTGAAGGTAATATGATGTGTATTCATTTAGGGTGGACTAAACATGACATAACTGATGGCCTAGGCGTGAAATGCACGGCCTGCCACTGACATAATATAATAAAATATAATACAATGTATATAATATAATATGATATAATATATTGTAATATAATATAATATAATATAATATAATATAACATAATAAAATATAATATATTATATTATATCATATATAACAATAATCATTAGTTGCAGCCTGCACTTTAACATGCGGATGAAACCTGCTGAGTAGATGTGAACAAAGTGTTGTAAAGGAACACTTCCTGTATGCACATTAATCATCACAACTACGGATTTTCCAAACAGTAGAATCTGTTGTCTGGACTTGAAAGCGGCGGGGACTCGTGGTCAGCTGCTCAAAAATGACCCAACCAACATAAGCAAGATCAAAGTCTCAGACAAACAATCCCATGTGGAAAAACAAAGCAGACAAAACCAGATGGAGTTGACTTGGGTCACCTGCTCTCCTCTGTAGATGACATACTCGGACAGAGCGAGGCCGTTGACGCTGGGCCTGCCGGTGACCGAGTGGTGACCCGGCGGGGAGTGAGCCATCTTCATGGCGTTGAATTGCAGGAAGGACTTTCCCAGAGTCACCCTGCAGAACAACAGGTGCCTGCAGGGGATACAGAGCACATGCACAGAGTGTCTGACTGTGTGTGTTGTGTTGAGTTGCCATCAGAGGTGGGTAGTGACGACTTACAGATGTTACTCAACAGTTACTCAATACTTGAACAGACCTTTTGCCAGGTACTTTGTGCTTCTCAAACAACAGATTGGATATCTACTTCTTACTTCTACTTGAGTCACATCATTTTGAATTTCGAATCGTATCGTTGCTTGAGTAAAAAATTTTGCACACTCTACCCACCACTCTACCCCTCCTTCCACACTGGCAGCTGTTAGCAGCAGCTGTGATATCCGAACCCGGAACTCACATGCTAATAATTAAGGATGCACCGATATCAGTATCTGGTATCGCTGTCGATACCGGGGTTGAGTACCCTACTCATACTTGGAAAATACGAGCCAATACCACGACACTGATACCAGCTGTATGTGTATGTGTATGTGTATGACAATTTTATTAAAAAGGTGTTTGTACTGCAGTGAAACTTTTTCACCATTTTCTAGAAAAAAACATGCTGAGGAATGTTGTTCAACTAACAGTGGAAGTCTATGGGGGGGAAAAATCAAGATAATTATATAATGTCTAACGGCCTAAAGGCTCCTACACACTGAACGCGTACGTCGGCGCAAGAGCGCAACACCGCGCAGGGAGCAGAGCGTCGCGCCAGGGTGGCGTTTGACGCCTTGACGCCCGATTTAAAACATTTTTAAATAAAGGGTCGGGGCATTATTGCGTTGATTCGCATTTTATTTTATACTCTAGACAACACGGAACGTACATTGCACGAGTTTCCGGCAAAATGGATAGCAACGCACTGAGTAGCAAGCGGGAGGATGAGAGCGCTGTTGTGTGCAAACTGCGGCACAACGAGTTTTCGTTCCACCGCAGTTATTCAAGCCTCCAGTACCACCTGAATGCAAAACACGTAGCACCTAGTACGAGCACCGGAGCTAACAAGAACACCAGAGCGCCGAAACCAAACAGAGTCGCTAACCAGATACATATTTTTTAAGCTAGTCTTGAGCCCCCGAGCTCGGTGTCATATCAAATGTTACACTCGGGACACTGCGAGAGGCAAGTTTTTCCTCCATTTTTCTCACTCCTGCACTATCGCTAACTAGCGCTCTGCGTCTGACCACTTTTTTTTTTCCAGAACTGGCTTCTCTCCTATTGGCCGCGCCAAGATGTATCACAGCGCGTTGACGCCAGGCCTGCTCGCGCCACACCGCGCGTCAAAAACGCGTTCAGTGTGTAGGCACCTTTATTAAGTACTCCGTTTCATGGTATCAGTGAGTACTGAAAAGCAAGTACTCGTACTCATTCTGAAAAAAGTGGTATCGGTGGTGGTATCCCCACTGATAATAATTATGCTAGTGCTTTCCAAAGGCTAAAACAAGGTCAGGCTAGCCCATTAACTACCTGTGACAGATGTAGCACGAGCGGTCTTTGTGCAGCGGGCAGCCCGTCCCACCTCCAATCCCGTAAACGTATTGGTTGCTCTTTGACGAGTTCTCGGCAAAGTAGATCCCGGCGCCGAACATCCCGCCAATGTAGGCGTGTCGCTCGTCAAACCCTTTGTGGATGATGGCGTTGACGAACGGAGAGCCTGAAAAGAAAAGTACAACTGGCCCATGATTGGCTGCCCGGCTCTTCTTCCTCCTCATAAATTTCGCCGTTTGTCGGCGGAACGCTTGCGTTGGGGTGGGGGCACCGACCGTGGAACAGCATGCGCTCGTTGGAGTGGTTGTGGTTCTCCTCGGACACCTCCTTCCTGCGGTGGCTGTATCTCTCCCACAGCTTCTTGTTGCACACCTTCTGGATCTGGAGCGGCGGCAGACGGAGAGGTCAGAGGTCATCGCGCCGGCGTCCGCCGAGGTTTTGATGCCGATGGGGACGCACGCGGCCTACCTTCACCAGTGCGTATCTGTTGAAGACTCCCCCAGCGTGGCCGCCGTCGCGGTGCTCTCTGATTGTGCTCTGCATCTAAACGACACAAAGGAAGTCCTCTTTCATTCTCGTGCCTCACGTTTGCCTTGGCCGCGACGAAGACGACGAGCCTGACCTCCTCCTCCACCGACAGGAACTCTTTGTCATCCGCCGCCAGGTCTATTAAGACCGTCCCACTGTTGGCCATGTTCAGCGTCAGGTAGGGGTTCAGACCTGGCACACACAGTGAGTTCAGACTTGTGAAAGTCAAACCCTTAGAATATGTTCTTCTATTTGTTCAAGAAGAGTATAAAGGTCTGTGTGTGTGTGTGTGTGTGTGTGTGTGTGTGTGTGTGTGTGTGTGTGTGTGTGTGTGCGTGCGTGCGTGTGTGTGTGTGTGTGTGTGTGTGTGCGTGCACATGTGTGCGTGCTCTCACTCTGCGGCCCACTGATAAGTCTCTCCACTCCCTTGATGATCTTGTGTCGGTGTCCGTAGGCGATGATGCCAATGTCCTTCAATTCATGGTGACCCATCTCCACCAGCACGTCCAGAGTAATCTACACACACACACACACACACACACACACACACACACACACGCATGCACACACTCCGCTGAGTGCCAGCACCAGCTTCTACAGGTGATCAACAGTCGATCAAACGGTCTCACCTGTTCGCTGTGGAAGATCTCCAGAAGATGCTCCAGTCCCAGGTTCTTCAGGAAGTGACTGATGCTGAGCTCCGCTTTGGTCTCTGCAGCACACACCCACGGGCAAACACACAAAGGTGAAAAAAGCTAAATGAGTATCAAGAGTGGAAAAACTATAGCAATGGGCATTCCTTCTTCTTCCTTCCCACCTTCGTCCTTCTGCACCGCTGGCGTGTCAGGAAACGCGCAGGCCGTCAAAGCTGCGTGAGCCATGTTTGCCTCTGGCAGCAAGGAGTCGGACGCATCAGTGGCGGCGTCGGCGTTGCACGTAGCTGCTGCAGGTGCCACCGTGGCGTCGCTACCGGTTGAGGAAGAGGAGGAGGCGGAAGAGGAGGAAGGAGTGGAAAGACATGGTGGGACAACAGCAGCAGCAGCAGCAGCAGCAGCAGCAGGAGGAGGAGCAGCAGCAGCAGAGGCCGTCACTCTGATGACCTGTGGTTTGTAACAGCCTGGCAGGGCGGAGGGAGGCATGGCCGCCGTCAGCAACGCGCGCACATCGTCGGCCTGCGGGGGGCGCCAGATGGTGCGGACGATGATTAGAACAAGAGGACAAAGAGCAAACATTTCGGGGCGTAGCGCCCCCTTGAGTCGGAGCGGGCGCGTACCGTGACCAGGTCCAGGGGCGCCTGTCCCTCCTGGTTGGTGAGGGTGGGGTCTGCGCCGTGAGCCAGCAGCAACGCGCACAGCTGGGTGCGACCCTTCTGGGAGGCCTCGTGCAGCGGCGTGAACGCCCACTTGTCGGTGGCGTTGACGCAAGCGTCGAACTTGATGAGCAGGGCGGCGACGTCGATGTGCTGGGCGGCGACAGGAAGACCGGTCAGGAAAAGAATTCCACCAAGCAGAGTCCGCTATTTTTTTTTTTTTTTTATAGCATTTTTACTGCGCATTTTTCTTGCTTTTTTTCTGAAGCGGGGTAAAACGCAAACCCTGCCACCGATTTTCCCGTCAAACCTCATCAAAATGAAAATAATGGGTAAAAGGCTGAAAAACATGCAGAGTTGCGTGAAAATAGTCGGAGAGAGAAGAGAGGGATGGAGGAGGAGAGACGACGAGGCCAATCATGTGGCCTAACTGCGAGACATCCGCGGGCGCACCCGCGCGCGACACACACACACACACACACACACACACACACACACGGGGGCAGGTCATCAGGACTGCTCATCACTGGTGGCCACTTGTGTCTCGTCAGCTCATCAGTGCGATGGCGCCGTCGCCTCGGCAAGAGACGCACGGAGGGTGAGTGTATGATTGTGAAGGGCTCTTCAGGGTGATCAGTCTGCACACTCGCAGGAGAACAGATGAATTCTTATATAGGAGGATCTGTGTGCGTGTGTGTGTGTGTGTGTGTGTGTGTGTGTGTGTGTGTGTGTGTACGTGTTCCTCCCTACCCCATAGGAGGCGGCGTTGTGCAGCGGAATCAGTCCACCTTTGTCTTGAGAGTTGACCTCAGCGCCGTGCAGCAGCAGGTACTCTGCCACCTCCAGGTTGTTATAGCCCGCTGCGCACCCACACACACACACACACACACATACACACACGCAAATGCACACAAACACAATTTTTACAATGCATAAGGCTTTTTCAATGATTGAAATGTGCGGTTGTGTGTGTGTGTGTGTGTGTGTGTGTGTGTACCGGCCAGGTGCAGCGGTGTGGAATGTCTCCCTTGTGTGTCCCGGCAGTTGACGTTGTCCTGCGTGCACAGCTTCTTGACGCGAGCCAGGCAGCCCTTCTTGGCGGCGTCCAGCAGGGCGGCGTCGCCTCGCAGCATGTCCTGAACGTCCACGTCCCCGTTCCTGACCAGGTCGAGGGGCGTGTTCCCGTCCCGGTTCTTCCGGGTGGGGTCGGCACCGTGCTGAGAGGGAAGGGAAGCTCTTGCCACTGATCACCAGTGTATGTGTGTGTGTGTGTGTGTGTGTGTGTGTGTGTGTGTGTGTGTGTGTGTGTGTGTGTGTGTGTGTGTGTGTGTGTGTGCGTTTGTACCTGCAGCAGGAGTTTGCAGATGTCGTATTTGCCCTTTGCGGCGGCTTCGTGGAGCGGCGTGAACTTCCAGAGGTCGGCCACGTTGACGACAGCCCCGTGCAGCACCAACAGCTCCGCCACCTCCAGGTGACCGTAGGAGCAGGCGTTGTGCAGCGGAACCAGACCTCTGAGAGGGAAACACGGAGTCAGTCAGAGCTTCCATTAACCACTGGACTTGGTGACAGAAATGGAGATGTGCGTGTTGTATCTCCAACACACCGAGAGCTGCAGGCCCAGCAATCCAAATATTAGAGTGGGATTCAAAGAAGAAGCTTTCTAACAAATTAAAAACAAAAAACAAATAAATGAACAAAATTGTCAAAGTGCAAAGACGTGTTGGCCCATCAGAGGCTTGGACAAAATCTGAAAAAAAAACTTCAGCATGAGGCAGATTCACACACGCAGAAGTCAACGATTAACAATGGCAGAATCAGCCCTCAACGAGTCGGCCGGTGGAGTATTTCCAGGTAGTTAGTGAGAAAAACAGCCCATTTTCTTAGACGTACCTGCCACTTCTGGAGAGCACTGCAGGATAGCGTTGTTTTAGATGGGTGTGTTTGTTTACTTTTCATTTCAGTTCAACTCTCTTTTTGTTTGCTCTCGTGACATCATTTGAATAGCCAGTTTCCAAAGTAGCAACATTTTCACTTCACCATCAATGTCACTTTTGTTGTACAGCCTTTAAGCTGACTGGGCACTGCACTGGCGAAATTAAACCCAATAGCTTTGCCCCCAGAAGTCATGACCTGCAAACTGAAGGTAGCACACACACGCACACACGCACACACATACACACACACATAACTGATATGATGGTGATGATGTCATTGTGATGTCTGGATTGCGAGGTTGGTTAGCCGAGCCAGCTGTCTCTTATCACTGTTCTTTATTTTTGGAGGGAACTGTCCCTTTAAATGGCTTCATGCTGTGTGTTTCCAGATCCAGACTCTAAAAGCTGAGGCTCAGGCTGGGCAGGTAGACACGTTCAGTCTCGGGGAGACAACAGCCAGACGTGAGAAATGCGTGGTCACCCCTTGTCCTTGGCGTGGACGTCAGCTTCGTGCTGCAGCAGGAACTGGACGACGGCCAGTCGGTTGAAACCGGCGGCGAAGTGCAGCGGCGTCGACTGTCGACCCTCCACGTCCCGGCAGTTGACGTTCTGCGGCGTACAGAGTCTCTGCACACACAAGCAGAGTTCCCTCTGAATCATGGCCATCCTGAATAATTAATAAACATCCTGCAATCCATCCAGCGTCGTGTTCCCAATAAGATCTTTCCACAAGATGTTGTGCTGAGGTCTGAAAAACTCCGTTCTGTCTGTCTGAGCTCGCCCCTTTTCCTTTATTGTGTATGTTTGAGTGACACCAGCCAGCTTGCGGTGATGTTTGGGGAAACAGGCCCTCTGATTTCCTGCTTATCTTTTGTTTTTTGTATTTTGGTGGCACAACAGTGTTGGAAAGATTACTTAAAATTACAAGTTACCCTATTAAAAATGTAAGAGTAATGTAATTATTGCAATTACTTTATCAGAGTAATGTAACTAATTACATTTGATTACATTTTGATTACTTTTTAAGTTTTTCAATAAACTGTCTAGACCCAACAGTGTTGAGCTTCCAGCAGCCTTCAAAGCAGATGTTAGATGCCAGATGTGTCTTCAAGATGGACATGGACATTTTGGAGGTCGACAACATCTTGACAATAGGTTGTCCTACATTGGACAATTATATTTGCACCCTTTTTTGATATCTATGCAAAATATATATTTATACTTCCGGCACTGCAACACATTTTTAATCAACATGATTGTTGCTCAGACTACGCTCCACACAGAGAGAGCGACAATTCAACTGGCAGGCGATTAGTAGGGGGTGCGGCAATTCTAAACTTGACAGGAGAACCAATCAGAAGCATCAGAATTGTATCAAACGTTTGTCTGCAGGGGAAAACTGAAAGGGACAGTGCTCGTGCCATGTTTGTGCACAAGAAAACCAAGCAAAGCAACAAAAATTAAAAAAAAAAAGAAAAATGCAAACATTAAGCCCAGCCTTGTTTGGAAAAACTGGTCGAATGTAATTAAAACTGTAATTGTGACTATTGCCACAGGGAGTTGTAATTGAATTACAAATCTTTTTTCCAGTATTTTCAATGAAACATAACTGTATCTTAAAGCTGAAGTGTGTAATATTTGGACATTTTGAAGAAGAAACAGCAACATCAAGTGGTTACAATTTAGAGTGCAACGTCTTTCACTCTCCCTCCCCCTCCTGAGCTTGGCAGTGAGCTACGGTTGCCTGCATACCCAAACCTGGATACCTCGTCCACCTTCTTCTTCGTTGGTTTATTTGAAGATGCAAGCGTTCACCCTAATTACCAAACACACTGTCAGACGGCTGGATTGTCCACACCAGGCTTCCTTAGAAATATGGTGGTGCAAGATGGCAGCTAACTGGGAGCTAGACCCTTGCTATACATATATACATATACATGTATATATGTATATATATATATATATATATATATATATATATATATATATATATATATATATACATATGAGAAAAGTTCTAAGGGTAGGAAATCCAAATTACTTTTATTGTACTGCAAACATACACTTTTATTTATGTACTCATTAATTAAGCCACATATTACACAATGGACCTTTTATGAGCTTTCTTTAATGAAAAGAACTGTTCAAACTGAACAGTTAACATTTCTGCTCGACTACGTCAGAGAGAAAGTAGCTTGTAGCTGCAGTAAAAATGTTATCAAGCAGTTGTTTTTTTTACCTTTAAATTACAACATTAGATGTAACTCGTGACCGGCCAACCCTGGTGGCGCAGCAGCCTGCTCTTACCTTCACCGTCTCAAGATCTCCCGTCTTGGAGGCCTCCAGCAGCTGGCGATCCACCTCCGAATTGCCGACCACGACTCCTTCTGCTGAAACAGATGCGGACGGTTCAGCCGAGCCAGCGGAAGTTGGCGCGCGGCTCGTGCAGTTTCACCGTCCTGCCGGCTCACCCTGCAGCATCTCCTGCATGTTCTCGCTGCCCAGCTGCGACGGCGACACCCCCTGCAGCGACGGCAGCAGCGGGTCGGCGCCGGCGCTCAGCAGCAGCCGGCAGGTTTGCAGGTGACCGCAGCGGGCGGCCCTGTGCAGCGCTGTCTGGCCCAGGTGGTCGGCCGCATTCACCTGGAACAGCGAGAGGGAGCTCAGCGGTCACCTGGAGGAGCCTGATGGATTCTCAACACTGTCTTTAACTTGTTTTTATTAATGGTTTGAGCTCTAAATTGATTTTGACTACGCTACAATGTTCAATAAATTCAATAGAAGATTCTTTCACCAGAGGTGGCAAAAGTATTAAAATGATGTACTTAACTAAAAGTACAAATACTTGTGGATAAAAATACTCTGGTAAACATAAAAGTACTGATTCAATGCCTTCAATCACGCAAAGGTAAAAAGTACAGGTACTGCACTTAAGTAAAAAGTATTTTTCCATTAATAATACAATACATTCAATGATAATTTTGTAAAAATGAAAATAATTTGGACTAAACTGACAAGAGGTCAAAGGTCAGAGGTCAGAGGTCTAGCATGAGCGTCATTTTTAAAAACTTAAAACTCTCGATTGTATTCTATTCTATCTATTTTCAACTGCAGCACTGTAATCAGTAATAGTTGTGACTACTCATCCACTGTTGAATGTTGATACTTTTAATAACAATAACCAAAGTTATTTTCTAAATGTTTTATTTTCCTCTGTACTAAAAACGTGCTGAGCAGTGGCCTCAAAGCCGAGTTACTCTAAAATAATCTCCCTCTAAAATGTGATCCACATCTATTTTTTAACTACACAATGGCAGAGTGCAAATAGCTCCACAATAACAACTAGACTAATAATGGATTACTTGGTGAATTACTTTGAACAGAATTAGTATCTTTTAAACACAAGCATGCATGTTTTTCCAATGCAAGAAATAGAAAGTACAGATATTTGTGTACAAATATAGAAAGTCAAAGGAAAAAGTTGTAAAACTTGTAGTAAAGCACAGACCTGAAAAATCTACTGAGGTACAGTAACAAAGTATTTGTGTTTCATCACTTCCCACCTCTGTATTTTACTAGGGTGGATGAAAGACGAAACATTATATCTGAAACATTTTCTGAAAGTGTTGAGGATGTGGAGCAGTTACGACAACTGTCGCATTGATTATTAGTCCAAACAGTCTTTGGTTTGCTGAAACTCACTTTGGCTTCATGTTTGAGCAGGACCTCCAGGACGTCGTTGTGGGCCTTCTCTGAGGCCACATGGAGAGGGGTCAGCAGGCTGAGGGGACGGTGACATCATCAAAGGCTGTGACATCATGACATCAAACTATTAGCAGCTATAAGTAAAGATGGGGGCGTCAGGGCTTTGATCTTTGGGGCCTTTCTATGTTTTTGCAGATAAGGTGTGTGTGAGAATGTTAATGGTTGTTTGTCTTTCAATTTGGTCCAGCGATGAACTGGTGACTTGTGCAGAGTGCAACAACCCCTTCACCCTTTGACTGTACACCTCTGACTGTTTGCCCACCTTTCCATCTAACTCTGTTATTAAGTTTGCAGATGACTCTCCTGTGGTCGGACTGACTACAGGTGGGGATGAGTTCGCCTACAGACAGGAAGTCCAGAGCCTGTTTGAGTGGCGCTCTGTCAACAACCTCGTCATTAACACTCAGCAACTGTGAAAAAGGCACAACAGTGCCTCCGCCTCCTGAGGATCCTCAGGAAAAAAACATCTCAGCCAGAAGCTGCTGGTGTGTTTTTACAGAACAGGTGAGAGCATCCTGGCCTACTGGGTTTCTGTGTAGTTTGCTGGCTGTTCTGTTGCAGACAAAAAAGCCCTTAAAGAATCATAAAAAACGCAGAAAAAGTCATTGGTTGCCCCCTCCTCTGTCTGGCAGACACTGCAAACAGACACATTCTCTGAAGAGCATAAAAACATTATTAAGGACGAGTGTTGTCATGATACTGGACTTCAGACTGCCATACCATATTTTGGAAAATATTGATTTTCGATATGAATTTTGATGCTCGCAACTGTCGATATCGATATTTACTCAATACATCAATATTTTTGACAACACTATTAAAGACATTACACACCACGGTCATCATCTCTTTTAACTGCTACACTCTGGTACGCGCTATAGTTCCATCAAATCCACACCCCACATGCCATAACTACAACAAATAAGCGCTAACCTGCCATCCAATCCATGCAAGGGTGTGCATGAACACCTGGTTGCTCTGCACTTGAAATACTGCACTTGAAATGCACTGTTGCATTTCAAATTACTGTATTTTACTGGGTGCTTTTTAATTTTACTTTTTTGTATCCAAGGAATTGCACTCTGAATTTCATTGTGCTGAAAGTATAATGGCAATAAAGGCTTTCAATTCAATTCAATTCAATTCAATATGAGAGCTGGGATGGGGTCCAGCAGACCCCACTGAGTGCAGGAGAAAGCAGCTGCAGAGGATGAAAGCGTGACTGAAAAGACACCAACACGTTGAACCGAAGGGAAGCCAAAAACATGTGCAGTGCCCCCTGGTGGCTGACCTCACAAACTCTGGATCTAAATGACGTCATCAGACCAAGAGAGCAGACATGGTTGGTATTGTGGGATACTGTGGCTCCGTACGGAGGCGGAGTGTGAAGGCTTCACTGAGGGCTCACAGCACTCACTCTCTGCTCCTGCCGTTGACGTCAGCTCCTTTCCTCAGCAGCAGCTCACACACCTGCTTCCTCTTCGGGTAGGGAGAGGCAGCAGCACAGTGCTGAGAAACACACACACACACACACACACACACACCCACACACACACATTATGTATCAAAAGAGCAGATCTTATCCATCAGCTGCGCTGAGAGTTTTGACTGTGAGGATTTCCGCACCAGTGGCGTCTCCTGAGTCAGTGGGTGTTTGAAGGCGACGCTGTCGGTGCTCAGGTGCTTCTTGACTCGCAGCGGGTCGGCGTTGCGGGCTGCGTGCAGGAGACTGTGACCTCTGAACTCAACTGGCCAGAGTCAGACACAAATGTCGTGATGAGAGCAGGTAAACATCAGTACCGCAGGACACATGCACGCTCACACACACTGCAGTTGTGTGAACATACGGGCCAGTCGTTCCTTCAGCTGTGAGGTCGGGGCCAGGTCGATGGAGCATTTGTTGTGACAGTTCAGGAAGTGGGGGTCAGCACCATACGTCAGTAGGAGGGAACACACCTGAACACACACACACACACACACACACACACACATGTATAAAAATGTTTATATAAACGTTACATTTTGTAATAGAAAATATTTATTTGTTCAGATTTGAAAGAAATGTATCAAATTTTTTTGGATTACATGAACAATGGTTTTGTGGCTTCGGAAACACCTCAAGAGTCTCAGTGGGGACCAGAGTTGAGCAGTAAGTGGGTGGGATTTCAGTTTTGGGAGTGCTATCCCTTTAAAAGTTGGTAGGGGTTCCAGCGGGCTCAGTTCATTTCTTTACCTCAGCTCTGTTCTTGGAAGCAGCTTCATGCAGGGGAGTGAACTGCCACAAGTCCATGGCATTCACATTGGCTCCGTGCTGCACACACACATACACACACGCACGCACACACACACACACACACACACACACACACACACACACACACACACACACACACACACACACACACGTGGCATTATAGCCCATCAAGTATGTCTACGGACACTTTGCAACTTAAATACACTTCTTTTTATTTACTGAGCGCTCTGAACTCCTCCAGCTGAACATTGAAACCTCTCACTGTAAATATCCTGGAGTTGTACAGTAGAAGATCAAACAAAAGTACCTTCACCAGCAACTCTGTCACCTCATAGTGTCCATAGGAACAGGCGTTATGAAGAGGAACTAGATCCCTGAAAGACAAAACAAAAGCCAGGATTAAAACCAATGAAACATTAAACCAGAGTCCAGGAAGGTTGCAGTTAACAGCAGGAATGTGATTAGATGCAGGATGATACTGCAGTGGCTGCAGTGTGGGTTGGGGTTTGTAAACGACTCATTTAATTGGGAAACATTTTCAGTCATTTCAAATGTTGTGTGCCAATGTAAAAACAAAGGAGGAATCGAGTTGTCATCTTAACAAACTGCTTTATTCAGGGGTTTTACAGCTATTGCGAAGTCTTGACCTGTGGTCACCTAAAGAGACGCGTCCTCATGGCGTCACAGCAACCTGTAGTTTCTTATCACAACAGCAAATAAATCTGGATCTATTCCCTCGTGATGCTTCACTGTTGCCACTTTGCAGCAGATCCATTCATCCCACTAACAATGAAAGAAAAAGGTAAAGTTACCCTTTGTCCTTGGCGTGCGCGTCAGCGCCGTGCTGCAGTAAGAGCTGCACCGTCTTCACGCGGTTGTATCCGGCCGCCAGGTGCAATGGCGTCGACTGAAGCGACAACCAGGCGGTCAGACAATGTCAGACAAAGCGATCCGCAGAAATATCGGCAGAGAAAAACGAGAGCCGACCTTCCGTCCGTCGCTGGCGTGGCAGTTGACGTTGAGCGGCGTCAGCAGACTCATCAGCTTCTCCTCGTTACCGCTTCTGCCAGGACACCAGCATCACAGTCTCACAGCAGGTAACAAACACACTCACACACAGTTTCTGACTGTAACCACAGTATGCAGGCTGCATCCTGACAGCAGTGTACCTGGCGCTTTCCAGAACTTCATCTTTTCTGTATTCACCTAGAAGAGAACACATCCAAGAAACACACAGTGAAGCGCTTCATCGCCCCACTATGGAACACATGGAATTATTTCTCCTTCTGCTCCCTTTGCATGTTCTTGTAAAGTGGTGGATGTATCAAAGCAACAATGTTGTCAGACTCATCGTGGTTTAGATGCAACGCGGGCCGCTGGGTGGCTCTGCCTCACCTGTCAGAACGGCTTTGGCTGAAGGTTCTGCGAGATCCAGAGCCGTCCGGCCGTCCGTGTTCCTGATGGTTGGCTCGGCGCCGTGCTGCAGCAACGCTTCACACGCAAACACACACACACACACAAACGTGAGAGCTAAAATAAACAACAGCAAAGGTTTTATGTTGGAGTTGACAGCTGCACAGGAAGGTTGTGGGTTCGATTCCCAGGCCAAGGCCTTTCTGTCTGGAGTTCCTCTGTTTTCTCTCCAGGTACTCCAGCTTCCTTCCACAGTCTCAAGACATGCACTTCAGACGTGTGTAAGTGTGAGTACACACGCTGTGTGGTTGGTCCTGACATAAACTAGTAACTAGAGACCCTGCCTTCAACCCAAGGCATTTAGGATGGACACCAGTGATTACAGGACAATGAGTGCAGGACAAGGTGGTGATCGAAACTGGATGGATGAATGGAGGGATAGAAGTTACGGATGAATGCATGGATGGATGGATAGATAGAATGAACGGATGGATGGTTAGGATGAACGGATGGATGGATGAATAGATGGATGGATGGATTGAGGGATAGAATGGACGGATGGACAGATGGATGATGGATGGATGGATGAATGGAAGGATGGATGGATGGATGGATGGATGGATGGATGGATGGATGATCAGTCTGCACCTATACAGACGTCGATCTTGCCCTTGATGGCGGCCTCGTGCAGCGGCGTGTAGTTCCAGTTGTCTCTGGCGTTGGCATCGGCCCCGTGGCGAAGCAGCAGGTTCACCACCTGCACGGAAACGTCACAACGATTAAAACACAGTGATTTTCTCAGGAGAGGAGTGTGGCTCGGCCACATCTGGAAGCTGGTGCTGGGGGCGGAGTATTACATCAGCGTGGCCGAAGGAGCAGGCGTTGTGCAGTGAAATCAGTCCGCCGTCGTCTCTGGCGTGGACACCGGCTCCGTTACGGAGGAGAAAGTCTACGACGGCCTTGCGACCGAAGCCTGAGTGCAGAAAGAGATGACAAGAGTCCCATCGGGGCTGCGGTTCATTATCCATCCACGGTCTGACCACTCAGACATCTCCGAATGGTTAGTTTTGGTCAAAGTTAATTATTCAGTGAGTTTACAGCGAGCTTCATCATCAAGGTGAGCAAAACAACCTGATTCCTTGATCTGTTTTATTTCATGTTAATATTATCATGTCTATAAACGCAAAAACATAAAGGTAAAAAAAAAAGTTTCCAGTTAGCCTTAGCATCAGTCTGTTAGCACACTTGTAAATACTTTGCTGTTATGTTTTGCATAACTGTTTTGCAACATTACATTCAGAGGTCAAATTCCATCCAGCAAGACTTGACAACTGTTAAACACTTCATCGTATTTGTGCGTAAAGATTTATGGTTAAACTATTCAATATAACACCAAAGTGCACTGAATATAACTGCTTTTTTTTAATTTATGTATTTTTTTTAAATCTATTTTTGTTTTCTCTTTGTGGCAAAATGCGGTTTAAAATTTCCTTGACTCCGCAGACATCGTAGACACTTTGCAACAACTGCTATTTTTGGGATTCCAAACTTGAAGCCACAGTCAGAGCTTGTTCAAATATTAGCTAGTTTTAATAGTTTTCAAACTGACTGGGCATTCTGATTGAGCTCAAAGTCTGAACAGAGATGCCTAAGTCAGCTGCCCTTCACTGACCAATCAGTCTGCAATAATAGCATTTTATGAATTCAGCCGCTCTGTATATAGGGAGGGTCAAAGATTACGATATTGTACATGTTAAAAAAAAATATACAAATTTGTTTTTTTTTACATGAGAAGCTTGTGAAGAAAATACATTTAGCCATTTAGCTTGATAGACACCTAGTTTGTACCAGAGGCACTTCCCAGTGAACTGTTGTTGTTGAATTTAGACTTGGTGTGGATGGAAGAGGCTCAATGTGAACAGGCTCTAGCGTGCTTTACCGGCCGCGAAGTGCAGCGGCGTGGACTTCCTCCCCGCCAAGTCCCTGCTATTCACATTCTGGGGCGTCAGCAGTTTCTGAACTCGATCCAGGTCTCCACTGCGACACGCCTCAAACAGCTCCCTGCCGGCCTCGCCCACTGCCACATCTAGGCCGGGCTCCACTACTTCCGCCACCACGGGGCCCGGTGACACAGCCCCGCCCACAAGAGCCGGCACGCCCGAACACCTCCGGCCCGACAGCATGGAAGTCGGCGAGCGGCCTCGTCCCAACTTCAGGCTGCCGCTCCTGGAGAGTTTGGAGTGGGTGCAGCATGAGGCCGAACCCCAGAAGCCGGCCGCTACCGAGGCCATGCAGGTGGCTGTGGCTGGAACGCTGCAGGGAGACACAAAGCAACAAAGATTAGAACTGCAATAGAAAAGGATTTTGAAAAAAGAATGCTCATTTGCAAATGTTTTGCTCATAAATAAATCATTAAAACATCCAGGAAATACACCTCCACGGGCATTTCCCTATAAATATGGACGTTAAATGGACATTAAGCAGCTTTATTAGCTCAGCCAGAGTTTAGTGTTTCTCATCAAAACAAATGACAAATGGATCGAGTTACATTCCTCTTGCAAAGCAAGTTAATATCTTCCTCTCACTGTTCGAAATCCCTGATATGAATACTCTAAATGTTTTGGTCACGGTGACTTCTCATATCTTTAATTTTAATGTTTAGCTTTTAATAAAGCAATGATGTAAAATAGGAGTAAATTACACAGACGGGCGGCTCAACCAGAATTTAGAGAAACAAGAGCTCGCGACACCATATTACATTGAAATGAATTATATGACGGAGTCAAATGACAATAATAACCAAAACTCTGACACAAATTGTCTGAGATGTTGAAGGAAATTACAATTGGCCATTAATAACAATAATGAAGAAAGATCAAACGTTGATGTAAAAGCCAACCGTAAGGATGAAGAGGCCCTGGAGGAGGAGAACGGTAATATCACGGCTGTTTATTGGCCGAGGCTGCCTGCCATCTCTCCGGGCTGGAAGGCGGACAGACGGTTGTCCTCCATCCCGCTTCCCTGCCGCCGGTCCGAGCGCTTCGACGGGCGAGTCTGTCCAGTGGACGGATCCGGAGAATCGGTAGATGACAGTCCGGAGGAGGGGAACCTGCTAACGGAAGGAGAGCCGCCGCAGCGTACTGGCACCACGGGCTGCTTGATTTATTTACGCTGAGCGCCCGGTTCACTGTGTCACGATCTGAATCTGGACGTAACTGCCTTCTTTCGCTGTCTCCATTCAGCAATTGGTTCCTAAAACGCAACGTATGTATTATACCAGATTTAAATACCCTAAAAGTGCTGATCACCGCCAAACCCCGCTCAATCGTGCGAAGCTGAAAACAAATCGAGCGCACCTCCGGCCTGCAGACTGCAGACGATACTCGAGTCGTCCAAGCAGTGAGAGGTTGCAGTTCTGATTCTGCGCACGGTTTCTTCTCTCACACAGGCAGACAGGAAACACAAGGGTCGATGGAAAAGTAACACTATATTGAATAATACAAATATATTTTAGATATTATTCGCCAATTTATAATTATAATAACAAGAATTCCCAGGCTCGCATATTCAGGAGAAAATGTTGGTTTGATGCGCTTGGCTGATGTAGTAGAAGCTTTGTCCACTAGATGGAGGCATTTAAGTCTATCAAGTTAGGTGTGTGTGGAACGCTACGGATGACAATTCTTTAGGAGACCCGACATTCAAATCTTTCTTGCACTGCTTTAGCTCGATTTTGTTTGAATGCTAATATGCTAATGCTGAGCAACATTATTTATACAAAAAACTCAAAACAAAACCAAAAAAAACCTGTATGATACAATATCGGCATGTTTTGACAAGGACAGCAGATGTGTAACGAAACTTTGCCGGGACTGTTGCGCGATTTTCCACCTACAGATAAGCTTTATTGCATAACTGCACAAATAATCCCATCACTCTACAGCCAACATGTTCTGACAATCAATGTATTTGTTTTTTGTTCTTTGAAGGTACAAAAACAATTGGAGCTGGTTGGGATGGACCTCTGACTAACTATGATAGGAGGATGGTAATCAATACATTTGTCTAATGGTTGATTATTTCAGCACCCTCTGAAGAGTAAATCTGCAAGAGAGGCAACCAATTGCATTGTTGAATGTGTACACACATATGGTGCACCTCAAAGAGTGCTAACAGATCAGGATAGAGAGCTCATTAACAAGGTAAAGACCCATCTGCTTGTTGCTACACTGCTGTGCTTCATATCATGCACCTGTTTTCATTTATTGGACAGATGAATCTGATCAGGGCATTCAGAGGGGCTTTCGTTCTCCATACCATCCATAAAAAACGATTTAGTGAAAAAAAATTGAATGGCACCATGTAGAAGTAAGTTGTTTACTTTTACTACATTAAGTATCAAAACAATTGGTCACATGACGCAAGAGACTATGTTTGGTCTCAGAACTAAAAAAAAAAAGAAAACACCTGGCGAACGTCCTTATTTTTTTTCATTTTTTTTTATGTTTGTCAGAGGCCAGAGATCCCTCAGAGGTTCCCCACGAACATTGGTAAGAAGAAATTCAAATTTAAAAGAATTGGGCCAAGTAAACTGGATAAATTTGAAACAATGCAGTTTTATCTGTTATATTGAAGGTGACAAACAGGCAGCTGGAGAGCCTTGTGAAGAGCAAAGAAACCTTTAAGGGACTTAAGGCCTTACCTTAAACATTTCTTGATTTACAAGAGAATGCAGCATGCATGAAACTGTGGAGAGGACAGCCTCTGACAATCAGTGCTAACAACGCTGTTTTTAGAAAAGAAAATTGGAGGTTCAATGGAAAGGTGGCAAGTTAAGACTCACAACATACACCGAACGTAAAGTCAAAGTTTTCTTCTTGGTGGTTAGGGTTTATATAAAGAAAAGAATAAAGTCATGTTTCTGTTGATTGCATACAACCTACTCAAGATGTAGCGAAGTGAATAAAAATGCATTAATGAGCCACAAGATGGTGCTGTTGTTACATGTAGTTCTGTGAAGGACTTTGGCGTTTTAGCCACAAGGAAGTGTACCTGTCAGTCTACCACGTGTAAGAATAGAATTAAAGTACGTTGTGTTCTATTGGAAGTCCCCGTTGGATTACTACATGAATCTACTATAGTGTGTTATTAGTGTGTATAGTGTGTTTTTCTCTCCTTTAGCTTTCTTTCTTTATTACAGCAGCAAAGACACAGGTAAAACACGTGCACACATACACACACACACACACACACACACATTCTGACTGTTGAATTTGTGGTATTGCACAATTATTGTGAGTATTGAACCAGAACTACTGCACATTTGTAACGTTCACGAGTCTTGTCATGGAGGTCTGATCCTTGATAACAACAATCAAAAATATAAATCATGATACAAGAAGACTTTGCTACGGGCTCATTTTATAGGAGAAACTGGATGGCACATATATCAGGAAAGATTGGTATCATCCAAGTGTTTATCATGTAAAGACAGTTTGTAAAACCTCTACAAGTCTTCGCTTCCTCTATCTGCCCTGGTGGACTTCAGCTCATACTGGGAGGTGGATTGAGTTCCAGACGAGGATGATGCATTCAAGCTGTCGTCTGTCTTGCCACAGCGCAAGGCAGCAGGCAGCGAACTGCAGAGGGCCCTCCTGAACATGGTGCTAGAGAAAATATAGACCAATGGATCCAGGGCAGAGTTCAGGAAGTTCAGCCCCAAAGACACAATATTGAGCTGGGTGAAGGTATAGAAGGCTGCGCAGTCCTGTGGGCGATACGAGCGAATTGCCCACACTCCGATAGTCGTCACTGTTGTGGGCAAAAAGCAAACAACAAACACTGCCACGATGGCAGCACACACTCGCATTGCCTTTCGTATCTTGTCCGGGTTCCCCATCTGTCGCTGCTTCAGGAATCTGGAGATCCGGATGGAGCAGAACAGCAGCATGGCCATCGGGATGATGAACTCCACCACGGTCAGGATGCGGTGCATGCCCACCAGGATGATGATGGCCCGTGATGCCTCTTTGTAGGACGTGAAGAAGAAGCACTGCGTGGCGTTGCCGCTGCCCTTGATGTGGCTGTAGGCCAGCATGGGAATGCGAGGACCAGTCACCAACATCCAGACCACCACGGACACCAAGGCCGCCTGTCTCTTGGTCATGCGATTGAATCTGTGGTGAGGGTGGACCACCTGCAGAGGAAAATATGCCACAAAGTCTGTAATGTGCTCGAAAAGATTCGACATCCACATGTTGGACTCCCAATATCTGACACATCCGCATCAGGGTCAGACATTCAAAACAAAATCGGACTTTAACCAACAACATTAAATACTGCTGCAGAAAAACCTGCACTAGTAGGACAAAAAAAAATGACGTCCTATCCAGAGAGCACACAAAATTCGATGATACATGGATTGCATCACGACTGCGCTAGACTCATCGCTCACTCACAACAATCACCTACTCACACTCACTCTCCTCTATGCAAATAACCCTCATTAGAAATAGCACAAGACTTTGAGCTGACTTCTGACTCCCTCCTCGTTTTGTTTTTTTGGTAAATCAAGCGTAAGTAAGCGTGGTAAAAAGCGCTGTCAGAGCTCATACATTAAGGGGATGCAATCCTACAAAAACCTAAAAATCTGTGTGTAACAGATCTGTGAGATGGATTAACTGAAACAGATACAAAACGAGTGAAAATGACACACAGGTGCCAGTAAGTGTCGCATACATAATGACTGACGCGCCTGGACTTCCTTTTAATCATGGTGTCCCTACGTAGGTCATATGTGCTGAAATACATCAAGGCTGTCGTACAGTCACAGTAAAAATTCATTTTTATAGGTTTTATATTTGTTTTACTTGTAGTATGTGTTATATATTTTCTATATTTTTGGGGGGGAATTAATTAAACAGTCAAAAATAGGGGAAGAGGTTCTCACC
>NW_027466092.1:17562500-17610000 GCF_046127955.1 Nelusetta ayraudi | reverse complement strand
TAGACTGATGACTGGCGACACGCCACTTGTGATTATTGCATCCAGTGTATTTAAAACGGTCATAATACCTACAAACTAATCTCAAGGATTTGTAAATTGGTGGATATGACATTTTTAATACGTGAAGTTGAGTGCTAACTGTCAATGTTTGCTCATAGAGATTAAACACAGTCAATAGGGGAGAGTGTTTTACTAAATGGTGATCTACTGGGATTTTCACAACTCACAACTATCTCTAGGAATTAAAGAGAATGGTATTTAAAAAGAAAGGCAACTGGGACTAAATAACCTCTGGCTATAACCAAGGTCTGTAGAATAGCGTCTAGCTTGTAACGGGGAGTCCGACTCTAGGAAGGTGTGAACCAGTGGGTAAAAATAATAAATAAGTAAATAAGTCATTTCAATTGAGAGATAAATACCACGGGTGGGGGGGGGGTTGTTGTAACGTTCTTGGGTGCTTTCAGACTGCAGGCAAATCAGATTCAAATCAGATTCCTTCTCAGATCCGATCAGATTTTTAGGGCTGACTGTCCACACTGTTTTTAGCAGGTGTCCAAATGGGATCTGGCTCTGTTCAGACTGGGCCACACTATTGACCAATCTGACAGGTGGCTGTGGCAACAACGTCGTAGCGGATGCATCGTCCAGTACGTGTACTGTGCGACGTCATATAATTGCGACAGTGGCAAAAACTAAATGGACTTGTTGCATCTTGTTGTAGAGTGACCAAATCTGTGTGTTTGAAGCCGATCCGACTGAGACGTATCTGTCCAAATTCGAGTTGAAACTTCCTCCCGAGGGTGCTTTCAATCTGTCAATCAAAATTGGATTTCATGTGACTTGTGACTGTTTAGACTACAAAAGAGCCATCTGGTTTCAGTCTGGATGGGCTGAAAATCGGATTTTGGCTGGCAGTGTGAACATCTCTGCACCCTCCTCCAGTGGAGTCTCGGCGTCCCGACCAGATGAGGATGTGTGTGTCCACCGAAGCTGACTAAATCACCTTTCCCCCCCTACCTTCTCCTTTTTGTTTCTCTCCCTACTTCCCTTCTCACCATCTGTCTCTCTAATCTCTGCAGCGTTTCTCAACTGCGCTTTACACTCCTCCGCACACTCACATCCAAATGTTGTTGTCTGGGGTGTTTGCTCAATTCAGGTGTCCAATCCCCTCTGTACTTTTATGCTTCAGATTCTTCTCTTCAGTGTGTGTGTGTGTGTGTGTGTGTGGTAACGGTGTGCCAGGCAAGGCTTAAGCCCCTTGCGATGTTTTTTAAACAGCTGTATTTTAATCTTCCAGCCGAGGAGAGAGAGAATGCGTCTTGTTGCCTTTCAAGTCGGAACTTCCAGCTTGTGTTGGGAGGCTGCTGTGCACATGAGCTTATGTTATATGTGTGTGTGTGTGTGTGTGTGTGTGTGTGTGTGGTGTGTGTGTGTGAGACGGACGGGTATCTGCATGGATTAGTGGATAAAGGTAAGCAGTATGTCTCTCCCTGTCGAGTCGGATTTCCGTCCCTCTCCACGCCGACCCGGTTTGAACCTCCTCCTCTGTCTCCTCTCATCTTCCTCCTCTGGAGCAGCCGCTGGGGTGTCATGGCGGCGTAACTCTGCGTGTGCACGTGTTTGTGCGTTATTGGCTGTTTTTTAACACACACCCCCCGTTTTTGTTTTTTTGATTTTATTTTATTTTGGTGCTGGACCATCGTGTGATGCCATTGCTCCCGCAGGACGTACAGAGATTTGATGGACTATCTCTCCTCTACTGGTAAGCCCATTCCCACAGCGCTCCTCCTACTCCTCCTCTTCCTCCTCCTCTTCCTCTTCCTCCTCCTCCTCCTCTTCCACCGCCTCCTCCTCTTCCTCTCCAAGGGTCCTTCCCTAGCACCTCATTCCCTCGTCTCCTTACCCACTCTTCCCTGCCTCCTAACCCCGACCAGCTTGGCTCCAGAAGGTGGGTCACAGCTTTTCCTTTGCTGCTTTAAAGGAGGACGCCAAACTCCTCTGTGATAGCGACCTGTGTTGAGGATTTGAGGATTGAGGGTTTCTTCTGCTGTAGAACATTTTGTACCTTTCAAACGTTCCTTTAAGAATAAAACTTGGAAGGCAAAAAATAAGAACAAGAATGATTGTGTTTGTTATGGGTAAGGACAAGTAACTCAATATTTGTGGTTTTGGGAAAGGGAATATTAGTTTAGACTGTTCTGTTACTAATGTCATTATTTTTTATTATTTTGCCTGATGTTTCTTTTCGACTTCTAGTTTCAGTTTCAACATGTGCTTTCACTGGTTGGTCTGCTGTATCCATTCAGCTTTTTTTTTATTATTATTATTTTTCTTTTATATTATTATTGTTTTTTATTTGTTGCCATTGTATTCATTTCATTTCATTTAATGGCTTTTTGAAATGTATTTGTTGTAGTTGCATGCTGTTCGGAAGCACAATCTCAGACTTGTTGTTTTGTTTTGTTTTTTGACAATAATAAGTCAATTAAAACTGCTGAATCATAATTTATAGATAATTCATGTCTATTCACTCAACCTGCTTTATTTTGCTATGTTCTTTTTGTGAGACCATGAGACATATGGAAACTCCTGTTTTGATCTATTTGAATATGGGGATTATTTGAATTTTTCTGATATCAATGCAATTTTTTTTTTAACAAAAACAATCTCCACAGTTCCTAATGTTATAATGCAATTTTGAAAAAGCATGTAGTCCATTACAGAAACTATATTCTAAAGTGTGTGCTGATGCCACTGATTGGTTATTTGTGGTACTGCAGGTTAACACACTTTCAAGAGTGTGTTAACCCATCAAAGTGTCTTGAATCCCAACTAATTGCCCTGTTAAAGTTTTTCCCTGCTGATCGGCATTACTCATCACTGTGAAACATCTGCTGAGGTCTTCTGCAGGGAGTCTTCACATTTGAAATTCATGTCTGTGTTTGACACTTAAAGACTCAATGGAAAAGCAAGTAGACAGGCAGAGATAAAATATGCCAACATCAAACAAACCAGGGAGGAAACGTCAACCAATATATTGACACTTTTAAGCCCAATGTGATTGTCCTTGGTGGGTTGAGTGTGTATTCATTTTTTGGTGTTGGGAGAAGAAACCATCTCTATATATGATATGTCAGCTCGTCAAGAAACATTTCGAACTTGATGTTGCGTCTGTTGTCAGTTTCTTGTTAGAATTTGCTCTGAATCTGGTATTGTTGGACATCCATCCATCTACTTTCTATCACTGCTTCTCCTGCACTCAGGATCCTGGATCTTTCTGGAGTCTATTCCAGTGGTCTTGGGGTTACAGCAGGGTTAAACCCTTGACGCTTGAAAGTTTAATAAACAACCTTTATTTGGCTGCTTGCCTCCTGTGACTTCCATTCAACATCAGGCTAAGTTGTGTGACTGTCGACACCGTCAACAATGGAACTTGAACATGTGGACAACCTCAGTGTCTGAATACATAGAGTTGTCAACCCTCCACAGTGTGGGACCTAATCGCAGTCCTGCCAGTCACAGAACCAGGGTCACCACGGTCGACCTCATGGTCCCACAGCTAAGTGCGAGAACGCAGGTGCCCAGAATGATGAGGAGGAACCAGGCTGCTCTGCACCCTGATGCTCATTTTGGTCAACAAGTAAAACATAAAATTACAAGAATTGTCTTGTTTGTTCCTTGTTGCTGACAGACCTGTCGAGCAGGAAGAAAAGTCTGATGCACTAGGAACAGCCTAAGCTGTTTGCCAGTGCACATTTTCCTTGGGACCTTTCTTAGTTATTCTCCAATGTTAAGTAATGTATGATTCTTACATTACTAGCAAGGGGAATGAGCACATGAATAACAACCAACCTTTTTCTTAAATGAGTTTATTTATTGTACAATCAATTGCAAGAAGGTTCTGAGTTTTGCTCTAAATGATATGTGAGTTTGTATCTGGATGGTTGTTTGTTTGGCTGTGTGGCCCTGAACTGGTGTCTTGTCCTGGGTGTAATCCTTACATGGCTGGGGTGGTCTCCAGCACACACAGGACATTGAAGCAGTGATAGAAAACAAAAGCTTGGATGAATGGATGGACCTTCTTTATCTCCTTAAGGTACATTTAAAGGAGCTGGCCCATAATTAATGTGAGTCTGGACAAAGATTTGGACACTGTCCAAGTTGAGCAGACTGGGCACGTAGATAAATCATCCAGCCGGACCTACCGCATCAGCTGTCCTCCCCCGGGGGGGGTTCTGTTCAAAGTGGTTTCCCATGAACAGCCTGAGAACAGTGGCCCTCGACATCTGGGACACGAGGGAGCAATTAAACTGATCGCTTAATACTCAATAATCTGTTACCTGCCACGAGTGATTACTGTCACAGGGAAGGTGGACACAGAGTACTGCACACACACACACACACACACACACACACACACACACACACACACACACACACACACACACACACACGTGTACTTAGAAAAACATTAGGGGTCAATGAAGGCCCATTGTGGCTGAGTGAGATGGGGTTTTCATTAAAACAGTGTTTCTCAGAGTTCATTTTCACTTCACAGTCAGTTGCAAAAAGCATGTGATGATTTAGAATTGTGACTCTTAAATTCGGACAGGTCTATGGCCAGTAAGTCAGAGTGAAGTGAAGAGTGCAGATGGCATCAGCCGACAAATTCTCGCTATAGTTTTGGACAGGTTTTTAAAGAATGCAAGGATGTTGCCATGCAGCAGAGATCTTTGCTATTTTAACACAAAGCAGCTGCTCAGGTGCGTCGCTTGTTCGTCCAGCCTGGTTTTGTGGGTGGGATTAAATAAGGGGGTGAACCTGATGGGATGTTAAGAATGATGGTCTGATCTGTGACACACCTACTTTGTTTCGTTCAGTTAAATCACGCTAGTGTTGGTTTGCCCCCTTCTGTGGGATAAGTTTTCCTTTGGTCTGGAGCAAATTAAGGAAATGAAGAAGAAGAGCTGGTTTGAAAGCATCGTTAAAAGGCAACGTTGAACCACTGTGCTTAAAACTAAAAAGTTTTTCGAGCAAAGTTGGAGCGGCTGGCTGTATCATAGCCACAATCTCCTCAGTGATCCAAAAATAGAGGGGACAGATTCTATCTCCAGACAACCACCTTCACACACACACACACACACACACACACACACACTCTCTCTCTCTCTCTCTCTCTCTCTCTCCCTCTCTCTCTCTCTCTCACTCTCTCTCTCACTCTCTCTCCCTTGCCGTAAATACTCTCAATTGTACTTCTCCACATTTAGCAATTTTCATTGGTCAGGATGTGAGGATGGTGGAGGATGTGAGGAGAGGGGGAGAAAAAAAAACCCCTGCGATGATTTGATTATTTTGTGATGGGGTGAGGAGGGATAGGGCTGGGGGGTAACAGGGAGAGAGAGAGAGAGAGAGAGAGAGGCAGAGAGGGAGGGAGGGAGAGAGAGAGGCTTTGCATGAGGCAGGTTGCCGTCATGTTTGTGACTCTGTTGTGCTTCCACTGGTTCCCAGGACAATCATGGGGCCGCACGGCATCAGCCGAGCCGTTCAGAGGCTGGAGTTCAGCGACTGCAGGAAGGGACTGGGTGAGTCCTGGACGCCTGCCGCCTGGCGCCAACCACTGCTTCAAGAAGTATAGTCCGGTCTGACTCGAACTTTGTGTGTGTGTGTGTGTGTGTGTGTGTGTGTGTATGTGTGTGTGGCAGGTGTGAAGATCATCGGGGGCTACCGCGAGCTGACAGGAGAAGAGTTTGGGATCTACATCAAGAGGGTGGTCTGTGGAGGGCTGGCAGCTCTGGACGGTACAGCAGACAATCACTGTCAGCCATCAGTCTGACTGACTGACTGCCTCCTTTCATCTGACTCTTTCTGTCCTTGTCCCAGGTCGGCTTAAGTCAGGTGACCTCATTTTGGATGTCAATAACATCAGTCTGATTGGAGTGACCAATGAGAGGTGAGCCTGACTTTGTTTTGTGTCCCTGTGTGTGCGTGCGCTGCAAGCGCATTATGTTTGTTGATGTTGTGTGTTCCATGAAAATGAAAAAAAAAAATGAAAAAGACAAGACAAAGTTGTAGCAAAGAGCCTTAAAAACCAGACACCTGATAGGTTGATGTAGTCCAATCCTCTAGCATAGTGCTTAGCCAGTGTCAGATTTGAAGCTACTCTCAATATGAAAGTGTAACATTAGCCTCTACAAGCTAAAAGCTTGAGGCTTTTTTTTTTTCTAATGCAGTTTTTCAAAAGATGAGGCATTAAAATGCATCTTTGATTAAACTTCCAGCATCATCTGAGTAGCTCATTGTTAAATCAAATCTGCTGTTTTTTGGTAATCAACATATGGTCACTCCATTGAAACGCAGGCTTCGATGCTCGCTAACAAGAGAAATTTGCAGACGGTTCTGTATGAGGAGACCATGTCACACTGCAGCTTGGCTAGGCTAACAGCTTTTTACATGTCCGTTCTGCTCCCTGATAGGGCGGTGGAGATCCTTCGGACGGCTTCGCTCTCCAATCACATGTCCCTGCTGATCGCCCGGGATGATGAATCAAGGTGAGGACCATGACTTTGCTATCACATGATGTACCACGTGTTTCAGTTTGCCAACAGTACTGCAAGCTAATTTTCCAGCATATTCCATCTTTTGTCAGCATACTCAAGTAGCTGCGAGCTGTTGGCTGCTAACGAGGTTCTTTTGGCTGTTGTGTCTCGTGGTGCTTTGCTGAGAGCAGCAGGTGTTTGTTGCTTCTGTCGCTGCGTCCTCTGTGTAGGGACGACTGTGTGCGCTTGACAGGAAGCGTCAGCAGGAGGTAAACATGACCTGGCACTCTGCTGTCCCGGTGCTTTCTCACGTCAGCGTGCCATGTCATCACAAAATCTCTGTGACACAATAAGGACACCTTATCTGTCTGTCTGCCTGTCTGCCTGCATGTCTGTCTGTCTGTCTGCCTGCGTGTCTGTCTGTCTGTCTGCCTGTCTGCCTGCGTGTCTGTCTGTGTGTCTGCTCGCCAAAACAGTCGCACAGATCCCAGATCCCCTCTTTGAGGAGTGTAGCAGTCAATTCTTGGATTCATTTTTAACAGGACATAGCGAACACAGACAAGATAGGAGTTCAGTCTTATTTGATGCACCCTGATTCAAAGCCATTGGAACAGATGGACGCCATGTTTGTTCAGCCTCCAAAAAGAAGACGGAAAAAAAAAAAAGAAAAGAATAAATAAACTTTTCATGAACAAACGACTGCTAACAGCGCAAATTCACGGAGACGTCTGTCTTGCTTTTCTGACTTGTACCTGTAACAGGGTCAACTTGTCGTGGCTTCGTTTTCGGCAAATGATTCCAACCGCCGAGGTAAATTAAAGGTTGTGGTGGAAGTTGATGATTAAAATGAACAAACTTCAGCATAACAACTTTACGTGCTGTACTGGAGGGATCTCATCTCTCCTTTCGCAGACGCCACAGTGTCTTCAGGGTTACTTTAAGCTGTCTTCCTCAGATCTACAGGAGGCTCCCGTGTGTTGTTTTGCAGTGTAACTATGAGCCGATGTGACTCAGCGAGGGGCGGACGGTGAATCACAGTCGCAATGATCAGAGGGAAACATCACCGCAGAGGAAAGATTTCCCCACCTGACACATCATTATGAAACCGCACTGTGTGTGTGTGTGTGTGTGTGTGTGTGTGTGTGTGTGTGTGTGTGTGCGCGCGCTCATCTCTCTGTGTGTGAAAAGCCGCTTTGTGCTGACCTGCCAGGTATTTTCACCTCTGAACTCGACAGCGATTGTGGTAGTGATTTGTTTCACACTTAGAACAAATTATGATTATTCGCTGCTGTGAGCAGGTCACGCCGAGGACACCCTGATGAAATCCTGGAAGCCAGGTGGAAGGGGATTTGGTCCAGACATCCTTTCAAGGTTTGGTGGCTGACAGTAAAATTGCAAACGTAGAGTGCAAGCTCATCGTCTGAGTTTCGAAAGTTCAGGATTCGGTGCCGGATTTAGACTTTGTGAAGTTTTCTGTCATTTTTAAGCTGTCTGGCTTGTTGACGCCTCAATTCCGCCTCCTTAGTCTTTCAGCGTTTTAAACTCCGCCCAAATTTTGTGGGTTTTAACCACCTTCACGTGAGGGACACAGTCAGGCCTCTTACACATGACTTGAAGAAAACCAAACAAAAACATAATGCTTGAGTCTCATATGGCCTGTAGTCGATGTGGTGCGTCTCTGATCTCTTGACAAGTCACTCATTGATCTGATGCCGATCCTCTGTGCCAACTAGTCCAGTTTGTTTGTTCAATGGGAGGTAGATCAGGCCAGTGCTGTCAAGGATCTGCCGCTCCATCACCTCACAGGACGTCAGATATGTGCTGTCTGCTCACCTTTCATTGCCAGAGCACCTGCAACACCAGCCGAACACTTGCAGCAATCCACTCTGCCATTAGGGAGTCAACATCCACAACAACTGCAGTCTTGATTTCTACCCAACATCATTATTTGGGAGCTCCGACACCAAAAAGTCTCAGTCGTCCAAGTCATTGAAGTCTTGAAGGTCTTAAGGAAAGCCATCCACTTCCTTCCCAGAGCTGCGCTGGTCCTCTTGGTTTTTACCAGCAGTTGTATCATTTGTGTGGTGTGTCTACGTGACTCTGAAGCTTCATTGAGGATCAGCTCTACAACCCCTTATGATTTACTTCAGCTAGAGATCTCAAATTCACTTTGTCTCTTCTGAGATATTGTGTTCCTTTGGAAAGTCCCCTGTGCCCCTCAACCATCGGTTAATAATCCAGTTAGTCGTGTCCACCGATCATTACCAGTAAATTACTCAGTGGTTGTTGATAGTTTAGCCATTGACAGTGAATTCTTCTTCTGCTGAATTCAAAAAGAACATTCCTCTGGAGCACCAACTATACTCCTGCTCTAAAGAAATAATAGCAAAAAGCTAATAGGGTTTGGTGTGTGTGTGTGTGTGTGTGTGTGTGTGTGTGTGTGTGTGTGTGTGTGTGTGTGTGTGTTTCAGGAGAGAGTTTGCTGAGCTCATGGAGAAGTACGGCTCCAATAATGTTCCTGCCACAGGGCGAATCTCTCCCACACAACTCTTCACAGGTAAATGTCCTTCACCTCAGCCATCCACACCTCACATTGTGATATATTCCAACTACAGACCCACACTCTGTTAGACACCTCCGCTCTCCACAAACAAATCCTCAATATTTTTCAATGTGCAAATCATCAAATGTCTCCTGTTTTGTTTTGTTTTTTTGTCTGTCTGGCAAATGCGTTGTTCTCTCTGACTGGTGCACCTTGATGTGTCAGACAGATTTGCTCTGCAGGGAAAGAGCTGCATATATTCGGCCTATTGCGTAACCACAGTGTTTGTTGTTTGCTATGTGCTCAAGCAGGGTTACCTGATGGGGTGGCTGGGGGGGGGGGGGGGTGGAGCTGAGAGGGAGAAGAGGAGAGGGGCAGGAACAGGCAGTAACATCCATTAAACAACCAAGAAAATATCTGACAGTCATAAAAAAAAAAGGGGGGGGGGAAGGGGGGGGGCGCAGCAGCTATTTGAACATTACATGTGCATGTGTGTGGAGAGCATAAATCTCCAGCAGGCGCACATGTCACATCATTGCACTCACACTGCCATGCAGAAGTCTGAAATGGTGCCACATCCTGATATTTCTGGACTCGGTCCGTCTGTCATTACAACTCTTTGACATGGAGCCATTTTTCCTGATGATTTCATGTATTCTCTCCTCCTCTTCCTCCTCCTCCTCTTCCTCCTCCTCCTCCTCCTCTTCTTCGTCCTCTCTCCTCCGCTGCCTCCTCACTCTCACCATACGACTCTTCTTCCTCCTTCTCCTTTTCATCCTCCTCCTCCTCACTCTATCTTCCTCACTCTCTTCCTCCTCTTCCTTCCCCCTCCTCCTTCTCACTCTTCATGCTATGCTCCTTCTCACTCTCTCCGACTGCTCTTCCTCCTCCTGTTACTTCTCTATCCTCCTATTTCCTCCTCTTCTTCCTCACTCTACATCTTCCTCATTCTCTTTTCCTCACTCTTAATCCTCTTCCTGCTTCTGCTGAATTTTCCTCCTCCTCACTCTTCATCATCTCTCTTCCTCCTCCTCCTCCTCCTCCTGCTCCCCCTCCTCCACCTCCTCCCTCCCTGCCACTCAGGGAAGCTCATAGACACCGCCTCCTCCTCGTCCTCCTCCAGGTCAGAGAGTCCACAGCTTCTCAGTCCCAAAGACGGCGTCGCCACATACACCCACACCCTCCCTTGCACTGCCAACCCCGCCCACCCTGGGCACACCCCTCCTCACACATTCAGGTATGGTGCTGCTAGTCATGGAGCCAAAACTTGTGATCAATCATATATTTTTAGGGGCTATGAGAACCCATTGGGACTGTTTGGGACTGAGTGTGGTTGTTTTCTTTCTATGCGGCTCTGAGATAAACTGCTGGCTAGTCGGTTGTGTCTCTGCTTTCGCCTGAAGACAGCTGTGATTGGCTCCAGCTCCTCCTGCAGAAAATGGATGGATAGATGTTTTCTCAGAACCTTATGCCTTATTGAAAATAAAGTCCAAGGAAAACTGTGATTAATCATTATCTGACAACAAACTCACAAATGGGAACAACAATTTTTACATTCCACAACAGCTTTCTTAGCCCCTCCCATCTTCGTCGTCAAGCAGTTTTTCTGCAAGGGAACACATCTTGCACACTGGTGTGTGTCTGAAAGGAAGCATGTACATCTGCATCTTCCACCCGTCAAGGATGCTGTAGCCAGTGCCGGGAGGAGAATGGAGGAAAAGGGGAAGGACCAGGAGCAGACAGGAGAATTTCCTGCAGAGTAACCTGCCCCCGGATTAACGCAGTGACTTTTATTCCCGCTGTCAAACGTGCAGCGGCTCCTTTTGGAAGATGGTTACATAAAGTGGTAAAATGCATCCTTGCAGAACGCCAGTATGAGCTAAAAATAGGAGAGGGGGAAAAAAAAAACCATCTGTGACCGAGACGTGTGAGAGGACGAGATGGAGAGAAGAAGAGGATGAGGAAGAGGAGGGAGGGGAGAATTATGTCACAGCGGGATTGAATGTGAGCGCCGGCATGGCTATGTTGCTTTTTAATCATGCTTAGTGTCATCCTGACTTCTCTCCCCAGTGACAGCGTCATTCAGTTGATTTGCGTTGCCAAAGGAACCGGCCTGGGGATTGTCATCAAGGGCGGGGCTAACCGTGCCGAGGGACCAATGGTGTTCATTCAAGAAATTGTGCCAGGTGGAGACTGCCAGAAGGTCAGCCCGTCTGTCTGAGCGATGTTTGTTTGGGTGCAAAGACGTCCCCATTCATTTTAGCACAGGGTAGTGGGTCAATATAAAAATTCTACCGACAAGTTAATCCAAATAAAAGGGTTTGTTGATGTTCGCTATATTCACAGCCAGTCGCATTGGTTTTGGGAAAATGCTGTTTTTAATCATCCCATTAAAAATAGCAGCCCTGCAGATACTGAACTTAAACAAAGTGTGTTTACATCCCTCTCCTGAGGGGGAGTCACTGTAGACACTGAGCTGTATTTCACGCACACATCACTTGCTGTCATATGAACGCTCTTCTCTTTAAGGAGGATAGAATGTGAAGAGGGGTGCAGTGGTTTGCATTGTGTGGAGTGTGCTTCCTGCGTCTGCAGGGGTTCTCAGCAGCTGCAAGGTATTAGGCGTGCAGATTAGGCTAACCGTCAACTCTAAATGGTCCCTATGGTTTGAGTGTGGATGGTTCTGTAGACCTGTGACCAACCAGGCTCAATTCAAAAGTGTTGGGTTGTAGCAGTCTGTCAGCTGTTGTGTGTTCAGGGTTTACCTCTACACTGTCGCAGGACGGGAGGCTGCAGGTCGGCGACCAGCTGGTGTCGATCAACAAGGAGTCTCTGATCGGGGTGACATACGAGGAGGCCAAGAGCATCCTGACCCGCACCAAATTCAGGTTGCAATACAAACTCTTGCTCTCTGTGGTCTCTCTTGTGGTCCAGGCAAACACATAACAATTTCATTTTTTGTGGGAGAACATTCAAATACTTAGTAACGATGCAACGTGTATCCAATCAAAAATTACTCTTTTGCCATGAAGACCTGATCCGACGGTGGAGATCGCCTTCATCCGGAGGAGGTCATCCTCAAGCTCCAGCAGCGGGCCCCACAGCCCTATCGGCCTGCAGGGGACCAGCACAGCCCAGACGAAGCCCTGTGTGTTGGGGGCTGCAGCTCCTCAGCCCGCTGTGGTCACCAGAATCACAACAGGCAGGAACCCTGCCAGTGAGACTCTGCCAACGGTCAACATCAGCCAGGTGTGTGTGTGTGCATCAGTGTGGATCCGCTGGACACAAACATACAAACAAAAAAAACGGAAACCCGTCATCAGCACGCATTATTAACATGGAGCATTTCTGTGCGCAGGTACGAGAGCTTCCAGTCGGAACGGAGCAGAACAGAGTCTCATCCTCTCCACCAGAGGGCGACATCCACCCTGGTATGAGGCTGACATCATCCCCTCCGTGTGTCATGCGCGTCACGATCCCTCGGAGATATCGTTTCATTATCTGATCACCTTGACTACTTACAAAAGTGACACCCAATACATGAGACAATGTGAGAGGAACTTTCAAGCTGGTTTAACAATGTTGTCTTCTTTTTTAAAAATCTTTTCTCTTTTTTTTGACCAGCAGAGGTCGCTGTGGCATCTCTAGTTTTACCGCCAGACCCCCACGGCGGTTTTGGGACTTCCTCTGATGAGTTAGCAGGACAGGAAGGGGCCGTTCATTCTCCTCCTGTAGCGCTGCTAACATAGCTACGTGCGGGTCAATGCTGGAAACATCAGCTAAACAGATGTGTGTCTCCTCTTCAGTTTGAAGGAACTACCAGGAACACATGAAGCTCAGCGACGTGAAACAAACAAACAAACAAACAGACGACGACGACGACAACAACAACAACAACAACAACAACAACAACAACAACAACAACAACAACAACAGACCGCAATCCTTCCATCCAGAAATTATAACCCGCTAACTGCAGACACATGTCTTTCGAGGTTTCTTCTTCATATCCCTAATGTCATGACAAGATGTTTGGTGATGACGTTGGGATATTTAGGTATGTTGCTGTGCTACGGTGACGTGTGAACAGCAGATGGCCTGCTTGCGGCCACCTGTCTGAGGAGGAAGTGAGGGTGGCGGGAGGTTTGGAACAACAAAGCCGATCGTTTAGTATGGAGGCAGTGTTGCTGCTGTCACGTGATCCCACTGACGTATCTATCTATCTATCTATCTATCTATCTATCTATCTATCTATCACTGCATACATACATATTTATAATTATAAATCATGAATAGTCTTTGTAATTATAGAAAAGTTATTTTTAAAAAAAACTTATTTTAAATGTAAAAAAGTAATTCAAGGCAACAATTAAAAATATTTATTGAAAAATATAAATTTCAAATTTAATTTAATCAATATTTAAAACAAAATGTAACAAATGAAACCCATTTTCTTTATTATGGGGGACACATTTATAAAAGTTATTTTTTTCTCGCTTTATAATATAAGTCATACAATATAAGTTTTTATACAATGAGTTTTTGTTCAGAGAATAAACAATTATCTGAGCTCTTTTCAGCCAGCATGAAAACAAACTGGAGTGTTTTCTGTAAAGTTTCTCTCTCTTTCTAACACTTAACCACATGTTTTCAGGGTCTGACATTATGTCCAGCTGAGCCTGTAGCTGAGCCACTCATGCGCAGCCTTGGCAAAATGTTCATTGTCATGTGACCTTGTCAATCTAGGCTGAACCCATGTGGTCTCAAGTAAACACTGCATCTTATTTTTTTGCCATTGCATTTCTTAACCTGGAGACTCCAACTGGAAATGATTAGCACAACAAGCAAAAATGAAAATACAGTAACGTGATGTGTGAGAAACATGCATCCCAGTGCTGTTTAGAATACTAATCACTGACCTAAAAAGAAAAATGCATAGTTTAATAATAGATACGTCCAAAGTTTGTTTTATGCCTGCTTATAGTACATAGAGGGATAGCGCCAGTATAGGATGAGTCAAGTCTGTTTTGGGGATTCTGACTGAAGAAAGGCAGCATGATGAGGACTGTGGCAACCAAAAGCTTCACCTGGCTCCCACTGTCAGTCCAGCAGTTGGATCACTTTGATCACTACCTTGTTGTCTTGTCACTGAAAGCAAAAATGAAAAACTGTGTTTTCATTGCAAGATTGGACCTGGTTTGAATGCAACCTCAGCTATTAATTGCCTTTATGTTATGTTAAAAAGTCCACGGCACAGCTAGCACAGACCTTGCAGTATGCTAGCTCACAGATGCCAAGGTTGTTTTTAGAAAATGTCTCACCCAACATCCATCCACAAATGCTCCTTTTAAATGTCTCACTTCTGTTTGGGAAGAAAAACATTTCTTTTTTTGTTTTATTTTACAAAGGCGAAAAATGTTATTGTGAATTGTGTTTTGTGTGCCTCCAGAGACAGCCGGCAGTGAGCAGAGGAAAAGTCCCCATCCAGCTAGCTGCCACCTCAAGCTGGAACGACTTGAGCAGGTGTGTGTGTGTGTGCGTGTGTGTGTGTGTGTGTGTGTGTGTGTGTGTGTGCGCGCGCGTGTGTGTTTGTGTGTGTGTGAAAAATCAAACATTTTTTATTATTTACTTTAGCTTGTGTTTTCAACAAGTGGACCTCTGTCAGCTGATGGACCAGACAACTACCATAATGGCCACATTAACCAAATAATACATCATAAAAACTAGCCAAGATTTACAAATAGTAGACAAGCAAACAGTAATCCCAAATCTCAAGTGTCCCAAACCAAAATAAATTTTGTACATCTTGACACTCATAGCTGAGGTCTCATTACGTTTAAATCTGTTTAAACCTAATCTCATCATGTACGTAGTTACTGAATGTACAGGGATCAATGCAGCTTTGAATGTTTTTTCTGGACATCCCCACTGTGAATGTGCATTGATCCATGTGTGTGTGTGTGTGTGTGTGTGTGTGTGTGTGTGTGTATGCGTAGGCTCTGGACCTGCTCGGTCTGAAGCCCACAGAAGCTCAGCAGCATGCGATCGGCTCCAGGCTGCTAGTGGATCCAGAGGGGACGGTGGCCTTCACAGGTACGGATCCACACAATCCTGAACCTCAGTGAGCTGTCATATTTTCGTTCCCTATCTTGTAAATGTTGCGCGTCAGATTAACGTCAGATTATACAGAATTTAGCAGGAGTGGTTATTTTTTTCCCCACTGCTTTGAATATCAAGAAGCTCTCGAGCCAAAGTGTTTCTAAAGAGTTACTTCACGTTTCCAACTGGTTTCTTCTGCTGCTTTGTACTCAGATATCGAGAGCCTGATCCGGGAGCTGTTCAAGCCTCAGCTGGACGAGTTGGGCATCACCCAGCCGGGGTCAAAGTTCACATTTGAAGACCTGTTTGGTTTGTTGGAGGCGCCCTCAAACCCACAGGTATGAGGGAAAAGAAAAACTAAACACCGGCCTTGTTGGCAAGGAGGAAGATGCTAATTCTGTTGTTTGTTGCGTGTCGATGCGTGTGGGAGAAATTCATCAGTGTGGGGGTGTTGGTCAAAGTAGTAGTACTGTTGTATCCTGTTTAGGAAGCTTACTTGTTCATATCAATGCATTGCTGAATCTAATTATGGCATGTATGGCCTGTAAATATGCATTAGAATTAGTGCTTGGAAGCTAACATTAGTGTTAGCCTGTTGAAAATGTATGAATGCCATTTTGTTAGTAGTTCATTATACGAGCTTCGAACCAGTTTGAGCCGGTCTGAGAAAGTTTCTGTCTTTGTCAAGACTATCGCCTTTCTCACATCCTACAAGTAACTAATAAAGTATTCATATCTATTATCATTTTTAGGTCATTTCCATGTAGATTTTGTTTTTTTTTTGTCATCTACTACTTCATTATTTTGTGAATGAACCGAGCTGTTCTCGTCCTGCTGGAATTAAAGACAGGAAATGACATCCTCGTCGTTGCAGCCCTGGTCATGCTCATGGTCACTGGTTATTGGCTGGTGCCCTGTGGTGTTATGCTGCTCCCCTCCTCTGTGTGGACACTCCAGCATTGATCTGTTGATGTGCGCCACCCCCCCCCCCCCCCCCTCTATCAATGGGCTGCAATGATTTTGTCCACTGCTGGCCAAACAAAATGTCAGATCAGCCATCAATAGCCGTCAGAGAGCAGAGGCAACAACAGAACACGCCCTCTGACTGGGTCACGGTCGGACCCACTGTCACAGCCCTGATGAAGCAAGCAGTGCATCACTTTTCAGTCACCTCCAGGTGGAAATGCATCTTATCAGTACCTGGTCAGGGGGCGCTGACTGGTATGAGCTTTATTTTATTGAGGAGAAAACCGAACGCAGACGCACAGCGGCAATACAAGAGTCGCCCCCTGGTGGCCCTTTGGTTTGGGAATTGAACCCAGAACGTTCTCACCATGAAATTCCTTGTCTCTTTGCTTCATTAGCCGGCCTTGTCGGACGCAGAGGACCTGGAGGAGATGGAGAGGTTGAGGAAGGAGCACATCGAGGCCCTGAGGGAGATCAAGAGGCTGCAGGTGAGAGAGACAGGCATCAACCACTTCCAGTTCCAAGCTTACCTTCAATCTGTAAAAGATGTGTCTTTTTGTTTTTGTTTAATTTCTGCCTCTTCTTCCAATAGTTCTGGTAGGCTGTGGATAGCTCAATGCTGCCCTCTACTGACAACAGTCAGACTTAATCCAGAGGAATGAGTGTATTTTAGTTTGACTTAAACAAAAAAAAAAAAAAAAGAAAGAAAGAAAAAGGAGAGAAGAACTGAGAAAATATGACAACATCCCCGCGTTGAACAGTCCCTAGTTTACCACACTCACACAGTCCAGCTGGAGTGTGGCCTGGATCGAGGCGAAGGCAGGTTGTGACTCCTTTTGTAGGCGGGGTCACGAAGCCTGCGACTCTTGAACTGATTAAAGAATCAGCAGATTTCTCTTCTTATTTATCTCCTTCATCACATGTTCCCAGCTCAGGAGGAAGTACTGTTTCTTCCTACTGAGCTCCTCTTTGCACTTGTACTTGATGCTCAGCTGAAGGTCTCTGAGGTGAACTTCCTGTGCATGTCCCTGCTTGCTCGATGTTATACCTTCAATAGAGGAGCAGCAGGGTCTCGTCTGGCTGACCTGTCCCCGTCCCTCCTCTTGACTCTCTGCTTCCATTGTTTGCGGTGCCTGTTGCTCAGGAGCAGCAAGTGGAGTCCCAGAGAGTTCACCACCAGATGGAGGAGGAGCTCAGCAGAGTCAAACAGGTGAGTCACACCTGCAGGAGAAGCGCTGATGGCACACGCGTTGATGGTTTAGTGGTGTAGACTGAGAACAACAACAACAAGTTGGGACAACTTGACCTCTTTGATACTTTGATGCTTGGCGTTCTTGAACTAATTATTTTAGATACAATTTTGCCTCAAGGTTCGTACTGTGGCCCTGCTAGTTTGACTGACATGTTAGTGACACTTCTTTGGACTCACTGGTCATAGAGACACATCTTGTACTTTGTGTGTGTGTGTGTGTGTGTGTGTGTGTGTGTGTGCGTGTGCGTGTGTGCGTGTGTGCGGGCGTTGTGGGCGGTCCTGACGCAGTGGGCCCAGTGCACGTCCTGCTCGGCGTTTTGTTTGTGACTCACGGCTGAAGACTCGGACCTCCCCACAGTTACCCCCCCCACCACCACCACCACCCCCCACGCCCCCCAGCCCGGCCGCCTCGCACTTCTCGCTCATGTTGCGTAAACCGATCGATATCCGCATTTAGCCGCCGCCGACAAGCGAGGCTGCGGCCGGGACGGTTTCGCTCGCTGAAACGGGCCGACCCGCAAAACACACCAATGAGAATCTGCAAGCGGGTTTGGACAGAGAGCCCCGTCCCAGCCCAAGATGAGGCCCGATTGAAGTCGGCTGATGTTTGAAGAGTCGAGCCGCATGATGACTCTCAGGCGCTGGGATGTAAACAACACAGTCCCGCTCTGGTGCGGTTCTGCCTTTTGCTGATTCCTCCTTTAATCAGCTGATGTCTTGCATTTTGTTGGTGGGGGGGGGGGGGGCTTCTCCAAGAGTCGGCCCTCAGCTACAGTGGGTTCTCAGTGAAGGTGTTTGATGGAACTGAGTGAAGTGGACCCGTCAAGGGTGGGGTGGGGAATGGGGATCAAGGTCAAGGTCAGCAGGGCCAAACATAACAACATCAATACAGACAATTCAGAGTTGCTAATCAGCCTAATGTTGGTGTCTTTGCATTGCGGGAAGGAGTCAGAGTACCGAGAGAGAACCCACGCTGACGCTGAAAACAAAGGCCCCAGTCAAAGGATGCGATCCCTGACCTTCCCTCCGCCAGTGCAAACCTCTGCACCACCCTGCTGAGTCCTGCCTTTTATTGTTCTCTCAATTTTTGTTTGACTGCAGTTCAGTTTTGGTTTCCAGAACCTGGAACCCCGAGGTTGCTGAGGCCTGCCCCATATCGCGTATGCCTTCCCATCTCTGCAGAACTGTCAGCAGGCAGCCAGTCCGTATCCATTAGAAACAGTGTCCAGCGAGTTAGCATTACCGTGTTACCAGTTAGCATCACATAACACCAGAAAGGGGCGCTCGGTGCATTTGTTTGTGTGTGTCGGTGCATGTGTGTGTGTGTGTGTGTGTGTGTGTGAGGTCTGGTTGGGTAACTAATGGATCTCAGCAGGAATTTTATGGCATCCACTTGGGCCCTTTTCAGTCAAAGACAGGAGGAAGCACGCACACGCACACACACACACACACACACACACACACACACACACACACACACACACGCATGCATTGGCTGTGACCTGTTTCTAGTTGTTTATCAGCATCGCCACCTACCCACCGCTCACACAACACCTGGACTCAGATTAGCTGCGACCTGAACCACACTCCTCATTGCAGGTTGATTCTGGTCCATTCTGACCCCTCCGGGCCGCAGAACACCCCTGTACCCGTCTCCGTCTCCATTGTCACTGTTTTTATTGTCTCCGGAACTTGTACACGGCATGTGTGCCTGCTGGGAGGAGCTGAGGGCAGCAGATGGGCTCCTCGGTGCGTGCGCGGCATGTGTGTGTCTGTGATGTCAGAATGTAATTCAGACATAAACACATTTGTGAATCCCCCGTGTGTGTTCTGTTTGCTCTCACTGCATATGACAGCGCCGCAGGAGGAGAGACAAGGCTGCCAACACCGTTTCTGTCAGCATCCTTTGTGTTGGTGTGTCTGTGAGGGTGGGAGGGTGTGTGTGTGCGCCCACATGCATGCTTCTCTAAGTACATTTTTGTGTGTTTATGTGAAGTTTGAGCTTCTTTAGCTGAAATAATTTCATTTAAACTAAAATGAAAAGTAATCAAGACAGTAATGGGTTATGGCAGTATTGCTACACCTAAGAGAAAATAAATATATGAAAGAACAAAATACATTTTTCAGAAGTTATTTTACTCAACATATATATAAAAAGGAATTTCAGATTTAAGATAATCATTAGTTTTAGTGACATCTTCTATAACTGAAAACATACCTGTAAATATGATACAATTTCTAAATCCATGTGACCATGTAAGAGGCTAAGCTAGGATTTAATGTTAGTGTTAATGAAAAAAACAGGGAGCAACACATAGTGCAGCCTAGCATGCTAATATGTGAGATTAGCATAATTTCAGTCAGTTTGAGTTTATGAGTATGTAAGTGAATGTTAATACAGTAAAAGTCAATAGTGTAGCCATGTGATAGTTAGCAGCTATTTGCTAGCGTTGACAGTGTATCTTGTTTTCTTTTCCTCACAAGTTTTGGTTTGGCGGAAGAACTTCGCTGCCCACGTGGCCAGTTAAAAGCCGTGCTGTCCAGGTGGAAGCGTTGTCACTGGCAAGGCGCAGAGGGCCCGGACAGGCTTCGAACCCCAGACTCCCGGGTGATGGCCATGCGCGCTTAACCATTCGGCCAAAAGGGACATCCCCTTGGCCAAGTAGCCAGGGCGCATGATCAATTGGAGGCATAGTGACACGACCGCCACTGTCACACTAGCGTTAGCCTCCATATTTCACTGGTTGAGGAGCAGCAGGGTCGAATGGCCGCAAGGGTGTCAGCTGACGCACACACGAGCCACCAGTAGCTTCAGACTCGATAGCAAAAAAGCTGCGGCGGCTTGAATGACCTGCCATTAGGAGCCTAGAGAGCAGCTCATGTGGCCTCAGCGCCAGAGGTCAGTGTCAGGTGTTGATGAGCATCTTACTGTGGAAATCTGCTTCCATACACGACTTTCCTGTGTCCAAGGTGCCGTCATACACTTTTATCACAAAGCGGTGGGAGAACGGACACAGTTTCAAAGAATCTTCAATCAAACTGGACTTTAATATGATTCAGTGGGTGGTCAGGCCCGCCGCTCAGCCTGCTGATTCACCAGTCGGCCACTGGTTTGCTGTGGGACGTGACTCTCTCCACCACTGATGTTTAGGAATACTTTTCCGTGCACGGTTCAAAGCCGTCGCTACTCATTTGTTGCGTCTTGTTTGTCTGCTTTGTTGGCTGAACTTCATTTTAACCGAGTGGTCACAGTTACTGGTTTCCAGTGTTGTGAAGGTGCTGGGAGTGGCAGTTTCCCAGCGCACAATGTCCGTGGTGTCTGATTTTTGCCGGTGTGCGTTTCAGCACCGAACATTATGCAACTTCCCCTCGATGGCTGTTTTTCCCTTGCGGTGTGACAGATCAGCACAAACGCCTCCTCGCACATGTACACACTGTATAATTAACTAGCTTCAGGTAAATAAAAGGCGCCCGGTGATTGAAGCCAGACATCACGTGTGTCAGCAGTGTCGCACCTCTCTTTTCAAACGATTGAAAATTAGGTAAAACAATTCCGTCCGTTTCTTCATGCAACGCACCAGTTGAATGGAGCTCAAAGGTATGTGATACCGAGCTGCCACAGTTAGCGTCACTTAGCATCAGGTAGCACAGTGGCAGGCCGTGCATGTCATGCTGAGGCCATCAGTGACGTCATATTTAGTCCCCCCCCCCTAAATTAGTACACGCCCTATAACCCTCGATATGAGACTAAGATTGGAGAATCAATCGCAGAATCACTTGCTGATTACATCACCTTCATACAGGTAACCAAGTCCAGCAAATTCCCCAAAGCATTCCCGAAGCAACTTACAAATCAAATCCTAACTTTAAGAGATTTTAAGAGAAGTTTTAATAAGTCCACCAACAGTATTCTGTGATCTTAAACTCTTGTCCAATAAACTGTGCATTGTTGCCTTTTTTTTTGTATGAGAGACCGACGAGAAGATAACAACACAGTCTAAAATATTAAACAATCAAGCATGTTGCCGCAGCCCAGCGCCACGTTATTTACATTTTAATTTGCAGATGATTCGGCGACTAAACCTTCATCCTCTCCTTCAGCCGTTGTGGGTTTATCCTGGTGGCAACCAGATCGCCGGATTGAGTTCAGTCTTAGAGGTTCTCAGCGCTCATCCATTCACAGGACGCGTACGTGTGAAGTTCAGCATGAAGCCAGCTAGCTGGTCCTCGCATCGCATGTTAGCTATCTGAGTGTCTATCACAACTAACTGTGCTGCGTTCACTTACAGCAAACAGGAGCCTGCACTGTGGATTTTGCTGGCCTCAGGCAGATTCCTTAGAACCTGACAACACAAGCTACCTGAAATTTAATTGGATAAGAAATCTACCAACAATACACAACAATGGAGGCAACACAAGTAAATAGATATTATACGACGTGAAAAGAACATGAGGAATAACGATATTAGTATATTTATATGAAAATTTGCTTTTTGAAGGAAGTTTAGGCCAGCAGATCCGGCCTAGCTGGCCCTGATGGACTGCCATTGAGCTAGAAGTCTGTTTAGCACCAAAGCGTCTTCAAATTCTCAAGACTTCAGGGGACAAACAAACATTTGCCCCAAAAATCAAAAATTTACTGGAAAGACTGGCATTTTTTTTTTTTTTTTTTTTTTTTTTTTTTACATTATTATATATATTTTTTAATTACATTATGTTGTTGTTTTTTTAGGGGGTGCGGCCTCAATGTTTCTTAGCACAAACAAATTTGGTACAAGCTGCTGTGGGGATTGCCGATTTAACCTTTGTGGCTAAAAAAAAAACCCAAAAACATTTGTTAGTGCCTTAGCTCAAGCAAGGCTGGCCGAGGGTGACTGGCCCACGTGAAAAAAAGGCACCAGGGGTCTGTGGAGATGTCAGCTACCCACTAGGTGTCTGCTGGTCTCCATGACGGCGACCTCATTGAGGGAGAGGGTTTCGCTCGAAGCCGACAGTTCCGGCGTCTCCTGCCGACACCCTCCAGGCCACGCTGACTCTCTGTGACAGTAACGCTTCCCCACCGTGGCTCACAGGAAATGAAGATGGGCGCCGAGGAGAGCCGGGCTCTCAGGAGCCGGATCCAGTTGGCCGAGGCGGCCCAGAAGCAGGCCAGGGGGATGGAAATGGACTACGAGGAGGTGATCCACCTGCTGGAGGCTGAGATTGCCGAGCTGAAGACCCAGAGGGCGGAGAAACCGGCGGCGGCCAACAAGGTAGAACCACAGAAATTCCCGGGAATGCTTACCGCCTCATGACCCTTCCTTTTGGACTATGGTGAGGTCAGAGATTTAAAAAAAAACAAAAACATTATGACAGGAGTTTGAGAATGAGCAAACATGATCAGAGTGTGACCTCACACCATGGATCAAAAAACAGGAAGTTGGTACTTCAGTGGGGGGGTTCACACCAGCCGTTTATGGCCTGGTTAAAGGTCCAGTGTGTAAAAGTTTGGCTTGATTTATGATTTTTATATTGGTGGAAGCTTAACATGCTGCCCATAAACACATGAATAAAAGCGTGTTGTCGCAGTACAATGAAAGTCATTTGGTTTTCCTACCCTTAGAACAGGTCTCATTTACACATTACATAGTACATAATATACATAGAGCAAGGGTCTTGCTTCTAGTTCGCTGAGACCTCGGATGCGAACCAAACACATCTGAGGTCATGGAGCGGTGGTCTTGGTCCGCTACGAAGTGAACTCTGGACCGTATTGTTTCTGATGTGAACCTTCATTCGCTCCAACCGCAGGAAGCGCCCTGGTAACAGTGATGATGCTCCACAATGCACTGTAGAAATTGTAAGGGATTTGTTGCCACCCGTACAATAGGACCAATAACCAAACGGCATTTGTGGTCACGTGACTTTCCTTCAGAATTTCTGGGCCGTTTGAGTATAGCCCTTGTGAACGCAAAGAGCAAAGTTGCAACAATGCGTCATCCTCCGGGAAACCCGCTCAAGTAGTAATGCCAGTTTCTACCACTCCAGGCACAAGTTCCCAGATTAGTTTTGCCCGGTGTTTTTTTTTTCCTCCTTTGCAGCTGATGTCTTGAAGAGCGTCCTGCTGTGAATCATCTGGTTCTGATTGATTTGACAGGAGGAGGCGGACGAGCTGAGGAAGAAAGTCGCCGTCCTAGAGTGTCAAATGCGGAAGAGCGAAGCGGCGAAGAAGAGCTTTGAGATGTCGACGCTGAAGCTGCTGAGCTTTGTCGAGGTAATGAGTCACGCTGATGATTAACGTGTTGAGGCTTCTTCTCCCTTTCACGGAGTGAGACCACAGGTGCAAAGATGTGTCGCTTTGAATTACGAGACAGACAAAGACAGAAAGAAGATGACTTGAAAGACATCAGACATAATTGTGGCGGCCCTCCTGAAAAGTGGTTTCATTTTGGAAGACACAACCGCAGCACTTTATGCAACCAAGCTCTGCAGAGAGACGACAGGACAAGAACGGCAGAAGTTCAAGTTTTCTGGTCTTTTGTCTCCCTTTATCTGCAGAATGTTAACGACTTCCTGTTGGAGAGTCACGGAGGACCAACCAAGAGCTACAGGTGTGCGCGCGCGCGCGTGTGTGTGTGTGTGTGTGTGTGAGCGCGCGCGTGTGCGAGCAAGCGAATGCGAGACATGCCAGGCTGCTGTCTTTCAGTGACGAGGGTCTATGATAATGAGAGACACTGGAGTGAGCTGATAAACTGGTTGCTACAAGCAACCAGTAGCAGTGTGTGCTGCTTAATGTGCATACAGTGGTGTGTGTGTGTGTGTGTGTGTGTGTGTGTGTGTAATTGTCAGACATCATCCTTGGATAATCACGTAATCATAAAGATGAGAGATCCAACAGCGAGCACAGCCAATTAGTCGTGACACACACACACACACACACACACACACACTGTGGTCCAGTTTGACCCACTTCAGTCCAGGTAGGCCAGCGGTTAGCTCCTGTTAGCGGCCTCCCGTCGCGAGCAGCTGCATTATGAAACGTCCCAGCGAGGGTGTGAGGTCACGCTGAGCCTCCTCACCTCCTCCACTGCCGCGGCAGAAACAAAGGAGGGACGGAGAGAAGCGGTCGGAGAGCGAGACGAAGGAGGAACCAGCCATTAAAACAAATCCCTCGACTTCACGCGATTCCTTGACTTCATTAACCTTCCTTGATCCGTCCGCGCCGCCCCACCAACGTCTCTGACGCTGTCTCTGGTTTCTGCTCCACCTCCAACCCCCCCCCCCCCCCAAAACCTCCCCCTGGGTGCCGCGCCACACCTCGCCTGCCGTGTTGCACTTCCTGTCTATTATCTGCCTCCATAACACGACCCCCTCGGCCATTGTGTAAGTGTGTTTCTCAGAATCAGGTCAATCAGTCCACTTCTTCGCTCAGGAGAAGTGCTTGCTGCTCCTCCTCTTCCTCCTCCTCCTCCTCTTCCTCCACCCCCACCGTCCGTGTCCACCGGGTCAGTGGGACACCTTCTTTCATAAGAGCGGGAACCCCTGTTAATGTGCTGCGTGTGTTCTGTTCGTCCAGCGCTCCCGTTTCTAGGTTACCTGCGAGGCTGTTTTGTCGGCGTAGGGACACGGCGGCGCTCTCTATGGTTACGAAAGGCCTGCTTAGACGCCGCTAATGAGTTTCTAATGACTCCCAATCTAATCGGGGCCATTAGTCATCCGCACTTCAGGTTCGCCGAGAGAGAATCTGTGTTTTTTTGTTGCCGACGCTGTGTGAAACTGCTGCTGGCAGATGCCGTTCGTGTCAGTGGCCTCGTAAATTGTTTCTGTCAGAGTGACTCGACGAGCAACTTCGCTCAATAATGGGGAATTTTAGAGTTCGATGGAAAGAGTGCGTTCAACTGAAGCACGGTGCTAAACTCAAATACGCAGTGGACCGGAATTTAAAACTTTGACAAAGCCGCGGGCCAGCATTGAAAGAAATATTCCTCCAGATATAATGGTGAGCCTTTTCGTGCGGACCCACAGCATAGCATTGCCAATGCGATGAGCAGAAAATGTATGAAAACCAAAGCAGCGAGCCCGGAGAAACATCAAACATCAAATGGGGAATCCGGTAAAGCCAACAACTCCTCCCCGGGCAAATTGATCGTTAAGCCCGATAACGTGAAAAGTACTGTGTGGCGCTTTGTTGGATTCTGGTCAGTTGGAGGTAAAATTGTCCACAAATCCAAGGCTGTTTGTAAGTCGTGCGATGCGGCGCTGGTATATCGCTCCACTGCCACAACTCTGCAAGAGTAGCTGCATTTAGTAAATGTGCACCCTGCCGAATGTAATAAAATCTGTGAGGAAGAGACAGAACAAACCTAAGCTAACAGCCTTTTGCAGCCCAACCGCTTCCTAGAGTGTAACATTTTTGGATAATTTGCACTGAAGTTGCGCTAAATATCACAAACATGAACATGACGCTTGAATTTTGTCTGAACACAGGAAATAAATCAGCGTTTCACTACAAATGGTAATTTTTCTTCACATTTGGCGATATGCGCCCCCTGGTGGATAGAATGTTGTACTGTTTTTACAATAACAAGTCATTTTCTGCGTGGGAAAATATATATAATATTAATAATAAAACTTGAATATATTCGATATCCGGACCAAAATTTGAATTTAATTTCTGAGCAATGTTACCAGCCAGTAACTCGTGATGTATGTATGTATGTGATGTATACATCTCATCATCATTTCGTCATATCATCAACAATTAAAATTTGAAGTGCTGCTACGTTGGTATGTTGAAGGTGACATTAAAAGGGTAAAGGCACTGTGTAAGGAAATAGGACAGATCAGGAATGAAATAATAAAAAAAGCTTTTTAATGACGTGTATCCAGTGCATTTAAGAAGAGCAGGGAGCACATTGACGATGATCAGGCTTTAACCTAATCATTAACTATGATTTGCATACTGTTATCATACTACCAGTATTGTAGTGTATGTGTTGAGTTTCTCTTGTTATCCCAAGACTGTGTGGGTTGAGAACTGTAAATTGTGTATAGGTGTAAGTATGGATGGTTGTCGTCCAGGGTGTGCTCCCCCCCCCCCACCCTCCCCCCCCACAACTGTTGCGACAGGCTGAAGCCAACCTATAGCACAGAAGAGTTGGTGCTACAGAATGGAAGGGTGGATGGATGGATGAATGGATGGATGGATGGATCAGGCATGAACATGGAACCTCCCTGTTGGAGAGAAAGAGATTTAATCATTACTATCGCGATGCAAGTAATTGTGTAACTATATAATGGGATTAAGTTTCAGTGACTGGGTGGCATTTCAGAAATGTATGGCTAATCTCATTTTCGTCAATAAGATTCGTAACTTAGTGTAACTTTCCTTAACTGTCCCAGTGTGGACAATAATGTGAGAAGTCACACAATGTCACACAATGTCACACAATGTCACACAATGTTACAAATGTCACATGTGCTTAACTTTGGGAATTCTTTCCTTGTATTTTTTTTTTCCAGCTCTGGGGACCTTAAAGTGGGGACGCCCCCTCAGGGGGTCCCCTTGCGTCACAAGAAAGGCCTGTGGACTTCGGCCACGCTGGCCCAAGAGGCCAAAGAACTCACCAGGATGGTCCGAGCCATCCTGGAGGTCGACTGTAAGTGAACTCCTCGCTCCAACCCCTCAACGCATGAAGGCCTGCGCATCCTCTGCGTCCTCCGCTCTCTGTTCCTCTGCTGCCCTGCATGCGGCTCCCACTGGACCGAGTCCGATCCCCCCCCGCAAACCTGCCGTTGTTAACTGTCCTCCCCATTTCAGTGCTGACCTTCTAGACGCCCCAACCAAAGGAGAGTGATGTCGGACAAATGGCTCTGTGATGTCTGAGATGCCAACAGGAGGTCCAGCGCCGTCCTCTCCACTTCCCAACTCCACCTCAGCTCCCGCTAACAGACTCTGAACTCTGCATGCAAACTCCACGTTTTACCAGCTCGCTCAGATAGTAGCAACTTCATTGTGGTTCCATTCCTGCGTTTTAACCTGTGCCATCTGAGAAGAACTCAAATGTATCATAGGAGCAGATTCAAGATGGGTGGTGTATATTTAAGAGAAGAGGACTGCTGGCAAATGATCAAACCATCCAAAGCATCGGAAAACAGTGCACAGTCACTCTTCTCCTCACTCTATCCATTTCCCGTCTTTACAGCTACAGTAAATATGTTGGTATGACAAAAAGAATAACACAAAAACTCATGCTATGGTTGTCACGTCAACACACGTAGACAACAACTCAGTGTCTCTCTCTGTTACTTAACTGGTCGTAGCTTTGTGTCTGAGTGGCTGGTCGCTCACGTTCGTGCAGTAGATTACCCGAACCAATCAAAGCCTAGGAGCATCGTCAAAACAATCTGGAAGGAAAATGCTGAGGCCCCTCACGCACACCTGAGGTTTGGACCATGGTTGTGGAAGAGCCACGTGGGGGTTAAAACAAAAGAAGAAAAAAGTGGTGTGGTGGATAATGGCGAGGAGACGGACTGAACGCTTTAGACTCTGTTTGGAGTTACATTCTGTTTGTCTTTGGCTCTTTTTCTGAGTAAATTTCCTGAAACAAACAACATTCATGAGTTGTTTTTGCCTTTCTTCCCACGTTTCATTCATACATTTCACAAAGTACTTTGACACGCCTTTGGATGTCATTTAGCGCTTTACAAATAAAAGTTGATCGATTAAGTGATCAAACACAAGTTTGAATGCGTTTGATAGCATAGTTTATAACTTAAATTGGGTGGTTAATAAATCTTGAGCTGATCTGATGGTATGTTTTTCACCAATTAATTATCAATCAACAAGGAATGAACACACAAGTGAATCAGAATTCACTTTAACAGAACAACCTAATTGCAGAAATGAGATGCCCCCTACAGGCCGGTTGCAGTGTAGCCCATACTTTTAATTACACTGATATTCCAGCGAGTGTTAAGTTTTCACTTTGGGTTAAATTTGATAAAATGATGTGGAAGGGGTTTATCATAATGGCAAACAGTGCCCTGCTTCTGATTGGCTACATTTGTCTCTCCCCCCAAAATAAACTTGAGTGATCATTTTTTATTTTTTAGAAAGACAGGCATGGATTACTGTGATATAGGTTGAAGGATTTATCACATAACCGTGGTTTGTAGCGTTTCTCTTCCAACTCGCTGCTGGCCGATGATAGCGCATCCGCACGATTTACATTTCACACAGGCAGAAATTACCATCATGGATCTTATTCTGTGGAAACCTGGCCATCCGACTCGGTTTGTGTTCAGCAGGCGGGATGTGAGATTACGCCAGGCACCTAATTTCCCTCCATCAGTGGCGCAGTGGGAGGACGTGGGCGCAGTTACATAATTAACGCGGGTGATTCAGGAGCACAGACGTCCTCCATCTTTCACAATGGCCCCTGTAGAGGTAACGACAGAGCAGGAAAGTAGGTCACAGTGTATGTGTGTTTGAGTGTGACTGCTGTATGTTTGGTGTGCGTCTGTGTGGGTTACAATCACCTGTAGCTCGTCATCATTGCAGACCCTGTTGCCTGGTTACGTGGTTTTTCCAGGGGTGTTGCAGTTCGACACTATCTGCCAGCAATGAAAAATCTTTCAGGAAAATATACCTGCAAAGAAAAACAAATATTAAAATTATAGAATTTTGAAAAAAAAAGATCTTCAAGCTTTATAAAGGTTAATATTAACCTGTGGTGATTAATAAACTTGGTGATGATAACACTGTCGTAAAATTATTGTTATTATTATTATTATTATTATTATTATTATTATTGTTATTATTATTATTATTATTATTATTATTATTATTATTATTATTATCATCATTATAAGCAGGATTGTTAGTGTAATTACTCAGTAATGAGCCTCCAAAGATGTGACTTGTAATTTTAACTCATTAATGACTCATGCTGAAAAGCCCTTCCACAGTATTTATCAGGCCATAACAGACTGTAATAGATGTTTAAGTTGGATAAAATATTTGCATATATTTGCAAAATGTGTTTCTCCTCTGCACGAAAAGGTCTTGGTTCAAAATAAAGAGGAACCTCTCCTCACTGTGTGTGTTTTGTGTGCGTGCGTGCGTCCAGAATGTTTAGTTAAGAACTTAGAAGAACTAAGAAAAAATAAATAAAAAAAAAAATAGAAAAGCCTATAGCAATTTATCTATTCTTAATTAGGATCTGGATCAAGTTTCACCGTGTATCAAGGAAGGTGTTTTTGTTCACTTCTCTGTGAGACTCCGCCCTCACATTCAAGAAATATAACAGCAGATCAAAATGATGTCAGGATCCGGCCGACTTATAAACACCCTGGTGTTCCTAGATAAGGAGAGTCAAGTCTGGACACATTTAATGCACATTAAACATTTGAAAAGGTCACTATGATGTGGCTGTTTCCCCTGAGGCAGCTGGACGTCCAGGTTTGGTGGGAATCTTGTGATTCCGCCGAGGTCGCTCCTCTTCAACACGTCACTCCTCTGTCGAGTGTCTTCTGCAAACAGCTGGGACTGCTGGTGTGAACCCTGGTTGGCAGCCTCTTGCCTCCAATTTTGTGTCAGTATTGTAGTGAAACACAATGCACGTATAGGGATGATTGTGCTGAGGACTTGTACAAGATTCCAGGTTCCGGCACACAGATCTCAATTCAAATATCGTAGAAATTCCAGTCGCTTACTCTCATCAATCACCCGACCAAATCTTTGTCTTTACATATATTAACTCAAGAATCAATAACAGTTGAATTCATACACAAGATGACATCAAAATGAATGGACCATACTTTGAGACCTAACTGGAGAACCCTTTGTTGTGATAGACACACCTCAGAATGAGTTTTTGATTGCTGAATTTGCTCTACTTTAAATACTGACCTCAACAAAAGTGGAGCAAAAGAATATGTCCAGCATATCCTAAATTCCCATGGATACGCCAGCTCATCCGGCATCAGCAGAGTTCAGCTGTCAGTCAAAGGGGTGAACCCTCCTTTAATCAAACCAGAAGGAAGTTACATGAAAAAATTCAACTCTTAGCAAACACCAGCATCCCTAAAATGACCAGGACAATCTATGAGAAACATTTTTTTGAGGTGAACTTTGAGAGAAATACCTCAAGCTATACTGCAACCAGCCACCAGGGTCAGCAACTAGACGATTAAATCAGTCAGTGGAATGGAGGAATAAAGACAAGGGCTGCGTTCCAATATCAATACAACTGTGGTACTTAGTACGCCTAAAAATATTTAGTGTATCTCAATACATCGTAAGTAAGTAAACTAGAAGTACCCAAGGTCAGCTGGATGTAGCACAGGTGGCCAACATGCTATCCTGGCCATTCTGACCAGTGCAGGGGAAACAACGTCACAGAGTTACAGCCAAAATACAAAGAAGCAAATTACGTACCTTTCTTTTGTACTTCAAATTACACCTGCCTGCCACAGTTGATGATCACCAATCAAGATGTACAATGATGACGGGAGTTGAACATCCCAATAGTTGTCGTAGTGCATGCAATAGTAGGGCACACCGTGAATGTACTGTTGGAAATAAGTTCAAGCGTGCAATTCTGAACCTGGCCAGGCTTCTTGTCTGTATATTGAGATAGATGACACGTTAGGACATATTGTTTTACCTGTGTTATGTCACGCAACATGTCAGGGGCCCCTCGGTCACCGATACAACCTACCGACAACAATCCCTCTTTTATCTGGAGGTGTCAAACCCTCGGTTTAGATTTACAGGCTGATGTCTGCAGGGGCCCTCTTGAAACTTTGTCTCTTTTTGTCTGTAGAATCGGGGTTAAGAGACGTTTTATGCAACGGCCCATACTGTAAGTGAAGAGACGAGTATGGAAAGTTACAGTAACGTCACCGTCCAGGCCTTCTGAGAGGAAAGCAAGCATTGATGGAAATGAATATGTGTGAGCAGATCTGATACGTTTGGGAAATTGGGCCTCAATCTCTCGACTAAATGGTTCGATGGTATCTCTTTTCCCTCCCTTCACAGGCCCCCCTTACGGTTGGGAGGAGGCCTACACTGCTGACGGAGTCAAGTATTACATCAAGTAAGAATTTTTACTGATGTGTAAAAAAAATGATGGACAGAAAAACCATTGTATTGTAAATGAAAGGATTTCACAAAAACTATGGGGACAGAAGTCTGCTGGCTGTTATAGACGTTAACAGGGATATAGGCTAGCGGTTAAAAGGGAAAGGTAGCAGAGTGTTAAATTAGCTAGTAGTTCAGGGGGTTAGCTAGCTGTGGTCCATAGCTAGCTAACACAAGCAAATGATAGTAGGCTATACTATCATTTATATAAATTTATATAAATTGCTATACATCGCAATTTATGAAATATTTATGTTTTCAAATCATATCATATCATACTAGGCAGTTTATCAAGCATTACTTTGCTGCCCTTTATTGAAACGTGAACACACTCCTGCTCCTCTTCTCGCCACAACTCAGTAAAGGTTGAAACAGAGGCAGAGTTAAAGCAGCTCTTTGTGCTCCTAAAATAGACGCGTACCTTAATGGGCATCTGTAGCGATGATTTATTCGTACCTCAACAAACGAACTGCATCAGAGTCTCTCTCTCTCTTTTTTTTTTGTTTCGTCGTGGAAGCTGGAAACCCCAAAAAAAAAAAAAAAAAAAATCCAACCCGTCCCTGATTATTTTTGGCCACAGAGCCATCAGCTGATCGGAGGGATGCCTCTCTTGTAAGCAGAGCTCTGGCCGCAGCCGCGCCATCACAACTCACATGATGCCGTTTCCTCTCAGGACAACAAGCAGCGGGCACTCAGGCTCTCGGGGTCAACTTTGAAAACATCTGTGTGACGACCGTCTTTCCTTTCTTTTGTGGCCCATGACAGTCACGTGACCCAGACAACATCATGGAGCCTCACCCCGAGCCCCCCACCAGGCGCAGAGGTCCATGTAGGGGTGAAGGAGCGGCGGCCCGCTGTGGAGACGGAGATGTAGCCCAAGAAGAAGTTCTTGTGCTCTCAAAATGTTTATTTTGTCTTTGCCGGTGGCATTTAAAGAGTTGTGCCTCAAATATTTACACTCACACGAGGCAGCGGTAGCTTAGATTAGCATGAGAACCAAACACAGGTGCACGCAGCAAAGCAGGATGACGAACAACATTGCTAAAAGTGGCGCGCAGCATTCGTTTTACTGACATCTCCAACTTTACATATGTATCACCTGCATCTCGTGCTTGGCCTCTGGCAGTGCCATACCACACCTCAGAGAGGTTTTCTTCTCAGCACTGTGTTTGAACTTTACCGGTTTACACAAGACAACACGTATTTCCTGCTAACTCACTTCTGGATACAGCAAACACTGAGAAAAGTCAGTGTTTCTCAGTTGTGTGCCGCGAGCTACTGTAACTTTTATTTCAGTTACCTTGCCATGTGTGTGTGTGTGTATGTGTGGGGTGGGGGGGGTGGGGGGGGGTTGTGGCCGTTTATGATGGTGTAACAACGTTGCATTTAACAGTCTTCATTAATCGAATAAATACCTCTGATGAAGTTTCTCAACTTGCAAGTCGCAATGCATCATTCCTTTTAGTTGAAATTGTGAGAAAAGCGTTTTCCACCTCGGGACTCCTCTTGAGGACTGCAGCTCTTCACACCTCCATTGGTCTGATGTGGCCGGTGTGTTTTTCTCACCAGCACCAGGAAATCTTCCTCTGTGGACCGAGTTATTCTGAGCTGCTCCACTTTCATTTCCTGCTCCTCTCAATTGTTGTCAAACGGAGGCTGAGAGTTTGTCACCACGAGCTGTGAAGTTCGTTCCGTTTCCTTGTTGGTATAGCTAGCCTCTGAAATATGCATATTAGTGCGAAGTAAAGTGATCACACTTGATGCTTAATGTCCAGTGTGTAAAGTTTTAAGGAGGCCTTAAAACCTGCCTGCCTTAAATACTAAGATGGCTGAGAACTAGGAGCAAGACCTTTACTGCTTTATCTATATTCTTATATATATGAGAACCACTCTAAAGGTAGGAAAACCAAATGACTTTATTGTCCTGTCCACTTTTATTAATGTATTAATGGGTAGTATGTTAAGCTTTTACCTCTGCAAAAGTCATAAATCAAGCCAGATTTTACACACTGGACCTTAAATATTAATGTGCGCTGAATGTGCTTCAGTCACTTTGGGGGTAACGAAATCATTGTATGTAGATCTGTAAAACATTTGTCGTTAACGATGAAAAATCGGATTGCACGCAGTCACACAGTTGCACAGCGGTGCAGAATTATGACGTTCTGCCAGTGAAATTATGCAACATAATAGAGCGGTTTGGAGGCGGTGAAGGTCATCATCTGGGGAAGACGTTGCCGCGCAAGCGTCCGTCCGGTCACGGAGCTCTCAGACTGGAATTTCTAATTCCATTTCACAGCGAGCGTGAATAATGTTCCCGCGCAGGCATCTCTGCGTCAAGGCTCCGTCTCCATTCACTCCCTGGCGGCGTGAACATTTTGATCTGATAAAAATCCAGGGGGGGTTCGGCAGCAGAAACCTGACGGGGACGACAGAAAACAGAGAGCACAGGTGGATTCTGGCAGAGGCAGCGTGATAATTCATGAGGCGGCCGTGTCAGCGCCGTGGGCGACGGCAAGACAAACACACACACACACAAAAAATAAACCTATTTTGCATATTTTGCATTCTGAGGAGCGCGTTTGACTCATAACCTGTGAAGCCTCACTGCAACCTGCATCTGCGGGCACCACTTCTGCAGTCATCTGACAAACCAGCTGGTGCTGATTGTGTTATTATGAGAGTGATTGTTGTTGATTGTGTTGGTGTGTCAGATCGAGCCCCCTCCCCCCGCCCCCACCGCTACCCCCTCCCCCTCCCCCTCAGATTTGACACTTTGTTTTGTCTTTTTATACACTGAACAAAACACAACAAGAGCCCGCAATAATGATAATAATAATAATAATAATAATAATAATAATAATAATAATAATGATGATAATAATGACAATAATAATAATAATAATAATAATAATAATAATAATAATAATAATAATAAAAGGGCATCATTTTTCTGTTTGGGCTCAGGTGAGGAGGTCAGTGGGGGAAAGGTTTATTAAGACCCAGTGTGTGTCGGTGTGTGTCGGTGTGCGTCGGTGTTCTGTGTGAATGATAGTATATTTAGTGTGTGTGCGCAGGCTGGAGGTGGAAAGCCGAGCCAATATTCTCCCTGCCTGGAGCGCCGACTATTGATTCCCCTTCTCCCCGGCAAGTGCGGCTATAAATATCTGCAGCACATGGAAGCACTAATGACACAACACACGCAAGCACACACAGAAACACCTAAACAAACCTGAATGCATGGCCGCATCTGCCGGGGCGCCGGGGAGAGAGTGTCCGCGCGCTCGCGTGGATACATGTTAGCAAAGCAAGAAAAAACAGGTCTGCGCGACGCAACGAGCGCCTCGATCACGAATCGGGTAGCTCATTATGTCACTTTGTTCATTGGAACTGCCCTCGTTTTGAAGGTGGGAGATGCGTGTGATACATTTCTGTGCCAAGTCAAGACACTAAATGAGTTCGCACTGTCAGCAATGTGAGAGAAGGTGTGAAATGTGAAAGATTTAGAGCGGTTTGCTGTGTTGCTAAAAACACTGCAACTGAAATTCAGTCTACATGAATGAGTTCATGTTGTTCTGCGTACGTGTTTCCCCTGGTAAACAAATGCACAGTGAGAGAGACACACTTGGCTACAAAACTGTCTTGAACAGCCACGGTCACAAACAACGGGCCCATTAAACTTTTTTAATGTGGCCAGCCGGACTTGAAGAAATTATATTGATAGTGGATAAGTCATAAAATAGTTGTCAGAGTCATTTCAATAAAGAGATAGACACCACGGGGCTTCAAAGACACACATTCTGTTGCAACTTCGCCTTGGTTCATTTTCAGTTGACATTAAAGCATGTTTCTGCATATCATTTATTTTCCCTCCTATGAGGTGGCTCACCAAAACACTCCATGCATCTGCTGATGCTCAAGCCCTTCTGTCACATTTTAGAACCCACTGTGGCCCCACCAGGCAAAAGGTTTGCCCAAGCCTGGTTTAAATTTAAACTTTTTTATTTATTTATTTTTAAATATGGGGTGCATTAAATCTAAAGCGCTGTGGCAAGCTTTCGAAGATCGAGCACCACCAGTCTGCATGTGTTCGCCACATGCTGCTGTGGCAGTCAAACTGGGACACAGAACTCGAGTGCTGTTTAGTGTAATTTGCAAGGGGAAAATGTGCTTGAAGGAAAGCAGCTTTTGAGGTGTTTTTAATTTATAGGGAAAGAAAATAATTGTCTAACTTGAGAAATTTTGCGTTTTGGCATTTGTTCAGCTCTCTTGTGTTGGCGTGTGCCAGCTCAGACAAACTTGATGTTCTTCTGTGGAAAGGTGATTTCTGGTAACTGAAAGTAAAAGGTGTCTAAAATGTAAAACCCTTGCTCAATGAATTTGTAGAGTTTAACTATATTTCAGGAAAGAAAAAAAAAGAAGAAGCATCACCGCTATTTGTAATATTTGCGAGTGCTGAATCTGCCGGGGGCACACACCTATTCCTGTACACGGCTTTTCTGAGCAGTTTACAACCAAACTGGTGAAGTTACACAACCTGCAAAGCCTCTTTGCCTTGGTTCACCCTGCAGAGGTGAAAGATCACGGGCGGCATCTGCAGCACTGTCGGAACAGGATTAAAAGGCTCGGCCCAAACAGACCGCAGCTCACCAGATTTCCAACGCTGCTGCTGCTGATGAGTTCAGCAGAGATCCTGAAGCAGCCCAGGCTACTTCACTTTTATTTGCCGCCTTTGCAGATCTTATTAATTGTCGTGTTTTTTCGCCGGTGAAAATAGGTCTTGGCTCAGCCGTGCCTCGAGTCTTAAGACACTCTGACTGAGCTCATTCAGGGCAGCTTTGGTTATGTAAATCATTGTTGAGGCTGTGTGATGGTGAAGGACCAGAACGGGTACAACACAAATGCTGGGATTACATGACCATATTGTTGGCAGTGGGTTACCATAAAACCATTCCCCGGAAAATGATTTTTTTTTTTTTTTAATGTGAGCCTGAGACTGTGTTGTCTTGTCAGAGTGAAGTGAACGGGAAACAAGTCCCATGGTCAGAGAAGGGAAATATAATTCAGTCTTTGGAGATTTCACAGCAGCGGGAACAACAGGGCACAGTCTGAGACGTTTTAGATAACTCGCCTTCGAGTGTGTGACGTCAATAGGGCAACAAATACAAACTCAATTCTGTCAGACTTCGGTTTTTAGCCACATTAAGTTGTTTGTCAGGCATTCCAATTTCCAAATTATGAAATTAGTTTTCCATGGTCGACTTCCACATGACTGCCTTATTTTCAGTCCCATTGCTACAGCAGCAACATGTTTCTGAAATTGTGTTATCCTATAAATTTTAGCGATATTTTCAGAGATTTTGATTTGACCATTACACACCACAACCATAATTGTGCCGCTGTATGCAAAGGATAAAAATACTGAGCTAGCAGTAGCAGATGTAGGTTATCTTAGATGCAAGCTGGCCCTAAGCCACACATTTTAGCTTTTTAAAATTCCAAATTCTCAGTAATTTTTTATTTTGCTTTTATTGGCATATTTGGTTCATTTTAGTTTAATTTGGCTGTATTATTTTTTTAATGTTTAGAAATGTACAGTACAACAAAAATATGATATATTGTTGGTTCTCAGAACACCATATTAAGGGGCTTAGTTCTAAGTGTTATTTAGAACTATATTTTTACCATGTGATTTTATACAAATGCATAGTTTCAAAATGTAATCATGATTTCTGAGTCAGTAGCATGTAAATTAAGTTTTTTTTTTAGATGCAAGATGTAAATCAAATCAGCTTTAATCATATTAAACCAGAAGCAGGACGATATCAGTTTGTCCTTTAAAGCACAGCGCGTCCAACAAGTGTCCATTTAAAAGCAGTGAGTCGGTGCAGGCATCGGCCTTGTCACAGTAGCTTTGTGTGCTGCTAGTGCCGTTCTGAAGTCTCGGTCAACTTTATAGGTTGTCACAACAATGCTGTGGTACAGCAACCACTGTATGTATGTATGTATGTATGTATGTATGTATGTATGTATAGATAGATAGATAGATAGATAGATAGATAGATAGATAGACAGACAGACAGACAGATAGATAGATAGATAGATAGATAGATAGATGGATAGACAGACAGACAGACAGACAGACAGACAGATAGATAGATAGATAGACGTCTTTCATTAATTCTTTCATGTTTTTGCCTTCTCCTCTTCATCACTTAATGACGCTCCTCTCTCCCCTGTCGTACAAATGGATTTGCTTTTCCTCTCACTGGAGCACATGAGGTTCCATGTGTCCATGGTGAAGGAGAGGGGAGGGGCATGGTTGATGCCAGCCTGTCATTGGATGAAAGTAGGTCAAGCCAGCCCACTCATGTGACCCAGCATTCCTCTCTACAGGCAGTGTGTGCCTGTGTGAGTGCAGGCAGTGGCTTCACTAAAGTTCTTTTTTTTCCTGTCAGTAACAGAAACATGCACGTTAAAGTGGGCACATTATTCAAATCTGCTTTATGAAAGAGTGCTGATGTTTGACTCTCGTACCTGTACCTGTTTTGCCACTTCTGTCTGTCTGTGGAAAGATCTGGCTGAAGGATAACTTATTTATTTATTTATTTATTTATTTATGTATTTATTTTTAGTTTAGCCAAGCCAGATATCAGCCATTTTTAAATTTGACCCACTAGAAACTATAACTTGTGCTAACAGGATCTAGTCAGTGTGTTAGGTTCCACGAGCTGTGTGCGCGGTTTATCTCAGGTCCACCACAGCATAGCAATGTGGAGTCCTCCACAGCAGATACAGAGACTTTCTATTTTTGGGTGCTTTTGGGTGCTGAAGCACAGCGCAGATACTCAACGTGGGATAACTCGCGTGGGAAGACAAGCTGGCCACAAAAACAAAATAAGGCATCGTTATTTTTCCAAGTTGAAAAAAAAAGGCAGAATATGTTTTTATTTCACTGCACCACACTAATAAGAACAGTTGTAAACTTTACAAACAGGAGAGAAAAAAAGACACCCCCCCAAAAAAAATTAAAAATAAAATAAAATAATAATAATGATAATAATAATGATAATTTTTGTAGGCTACCTAATCAGAGACAATGTGAGATAAGGACACTGGAAACAAAGACACAACAGCAGCCCAATTCTCCCCGACTCCACTTAACGGGAACAAGAACCTCTTTTGGGGGCTTTGTGGTATTGTTTACATCAATCAACCCGAATCGAGTTACATCATGGGTGAATTATTTTATTCCTCGAGGACTTCATCCATTGCATGACTGAGGATGTGTGGTCTGGAGTAGCGCCGAAGACGCAGCTGGCGGGTGTTGAATGAAGCCTCCCAGCTCTTCGGTGGTTCTCACGCACCCGGTGTTAGCAAGACTCCTCGTCTGCCAAAGATTAGCCTGCTGACGTCTGCCGCTGCCAACTAACTTCAGCCACACAATGTATCTGTAGCAGTCAGATGATTATGGCTGTAGTGACCGACTGTGTAAACCTCAACTACATGAGCTAGCTAATAGCATGGAGTCCTAATGCCAGTTGGTCAAAGTTAGCATTGGTTAAAGGCTGTGGCGGGCTGTGGCGGGCCAGCTAGGCCTTCTCTGCTGGCCTAAACTAACTTTGAAAAGTCAATTTTCCCGTAAATATGGTAATAGAGTTATTCCCCAGAGTCATTTATTTTTCCATTGTTGTGTATTATAGTAAAGTTCTTATTTAATCATCATTCAGTGAGCTTGTGTTGTCAGGTTCTATGAAATCTGCCACCACCACGAACCCACAATGGCTGAAGGAGAATATGAAGATTTAGTGGCCCAATCATCTGCAATTTAATAACATGGCACATTAGCACAGCAGCTGCGACAAGAAGTTCCATTGTTCAATAATTCAGTAGTTCAATTGTTTGTTTCGTTTTCATCTCGCTGGTCTCTCATACGAATTGGCGACAGGTTTGGACGAGAGTTTAAGCTCACAGAGTGTAGTGTTGGTAAAATAGTAGTAGTGTTATTAAATAATAATAATAATAATAATAATAATAATAATAATAATAATAATAATAATAATAATAATAATAAAAAGTAAAAGTAAAAGTAAAAATAAAAACAAAAATAAAAATGAAATAAAAATAAATTATTTTCAATCCATATTTTCAATCCCTTTTAGCATTGTAAATTGTAATTTGGCAGTAGAGTTGGAACGTTTCCGTTCAGTTCCGAATGCGAGTTGTCAGGACAGGAACGGAGTGAGGGGCGGGAAAAGCCAGCGAAGGGGTGTGGCCTCAGCTCTGACGTCAGCTGCCTCCACACACACGCGCACACACACGGGCTCGGTCAGTCCGGCCAGGCACTGCTGCAAACTCGTTTCACTGGTCTACCGTCGTTTTTAGTCGCAGCTTAATTGCAGTCGCCGTTATTTTTTTTGCTCATTTCCGTCGTTTTCATGTAGTTTGAGGAGCCGAACGCCGCAACTGATCCCACTGCACTCCCGCACACAAGACCGAGTGCGCGCGCGCGTGTGTGTGTGTGTGTGTGTGTGCTCGTCTTTTCTTTTTCTTTTCCTTCCGATTTGATTGAGTGGGACCGAGCGGCTGCCAATGCAAGGAGGACCGATGGAGAAGATGTCCCGCCACCCCGTCCCGCTCACCCCGGCGGGCTTCCTGCCGCCGGCCACGCACGGAGTGCTCAAGTCCCTGCTGGAGAACCCCGTCAAGCTACCGCTGCACCACGAGGGTAAATGTTCCGAATCTCCGTGCCTGTCCGCGAGCTGTCAGCGCTCCCCGCGTGGCGTCAATTGTGCACAATGTGCGGGGAACGCGCAAACTTTTTTTTTCCTTTTCTTTCTAAACCTAAGTGCGTTCGGAGAGTAGCAGGCATGTCAGTTGCGGAGGAGGGGAAGGTGAGGGGGGGTGGGGTAGTTGTCATCCATAAACACAGTTTATTTCCGCTGGGAATTGCGGAGCTTTCATACCTTCATTTGCAGCAAAACTGTCAGCTGACTTTAAAGAAAATATACTTACATAATGTGAATAGATCACATCAAGATTATGTAAAGGATTGAGTAAAAGTTGTCTGGTTGGTGTTCCAGCTCTGATGGCCTTATAGTTATTATCATCATCATTATTATTATTATTATTATTATTATTATCATTTACAACAACAACAATAATGTCTGCGTGGGTTCTCTGCGGGTTCTCCTGCTTCCTCCCACAGTCCAAAAACATGCATGTGAGGTGAACTGGGAACTCTGAATTGTGTGTGTGTGTGTGTGTGTGTGTGTGTGTGTGTGTGTGTGTGTGTGTGTGTGTGTGTGTGTGTGTGTGTGTGGTTATTTGTCTTTGTCTCTACGTGGCCCTGCGGTGAACTGGCCACTTGTCCAGGGTGTCACCCTATGACAGCTGGGAGAGGCTCCAGCTGACCCCTTCAACCCTGAGTTGAGGAAGAAGCGGGTATTGATAATGGATGAATGGATAGTAATACTAATATTGATTTAATCTTTGTTGTTGTTGTGGCTGTGGTGAGTCTTGAAGTGAGGCTGGTCGTCTGCTCTGTCTTGTGACCACTGACTGGTCAAGTTGGCAATTCTCAAAAACAAGAGACTAAAACGTTTTGGGCCGATGTACCAAAGGTCATCCGTCGACATTTGGCTTGATGACGATGAAGAAGAACACTCTGGATTCCTGTGGGAGACATCAAGCCAGCACCGGTGTTTGGAGCTGGGAGAAGTCAGCTTGTCCGCTCCCGCAGATGTGGTCAACAAGCCCCAGCGGAGGTTCTGCTGGGGTGTAGTCAAGGCACGCTGGAGTCACACCTCTTACGAGAATTCTTCAGCGTGTAGCTCGACTCGGGTGCTCGCAGGCGTTTGTCTGATCTGCCTAATGGACGCTCAACACAAAAAATGTGAACTCACCAGTTTGGCGAAATCAGCTGCATCAGGTTCACAATGACTGACAATGACTGTTTGGTTGTTTTTTTTTTGTAGATCTTAAACCGTCGATCACGAGGCTCCGCCTTGTATGTCATTGAATTACTAATCAACTTAAACAAACGATTAAGACAGACACCAGGAAGCTTCTCCTCGATGAGAGGAACCTTTACGTACAGGAACTGCTGTCTGCTGACATGGAGGTAGAGGAGCTATACCACCACTGGCCACTGGGGTCCAGTCTGCTGGTTTCACATATCGTTAGCCTAATAGCATAATTGCCGAAGTCATTTTTTGGCCAAAGTGTGATCTGCCTAACTTTACCAATGTGCTTGCTAAAAAAAAATGTGTTTTTTCTTGTTTTTCGAAAATGTTCAAATATGACTTAGGCAACTACGCTGCTCTTAGGCTAACAATATATTGACAAAAATCTATTCATCTACAAAAAAAGTTTTTTTCAGTTTATTCGACTGCCATTCTTTGTTTCCAAAGTCTTTGACATAGGCAGCAAATATATCAGTCCGTCAAGTAGTTGTTGTCCAGACGTTGAATGTGATACGGCAATGAAATGTTGATGGATGTCGACTAGTAGTTGGCCTCCACACTGTTTTTCAGTGTGCCTGTAGGGTAGCTTCTTCACTCATGCATACCAACCGTTTAATCAGGATATATTAGCGATGGAAAGCTGCAGTTAATTTAAAGCTGAGTTGCAGGTGGCAGCAGCGCCTAGGACAGGGGTGGGCAAACTTTTTGATTGGTGGGCCACGGAGGGGCTGGAGCAGGAGCAGATGGATGGAGTGTTTTGGTGAAATAGATCCTGGGATATGTAGAGAATGTTTAATGTATATTGAAAAGGAACAGAAGCAAAGTTACAGAAAATGGATGCAGTGCAGCTATTTTATGACTCACTTGTTGATATCATTTGAAATTAAAAAGCTGAACAGGCCCCATATGGCCCCGAGGCCGTTGTTTGCCCGCCCCTGGCCTATGAAATGTACCGCAGAGATTGAGCCACTCTGCTAGCACTTAGCAAACCAAACTAGCCTGTCGTTGCTCCACTGTGTAGTTCAGCAGCTACGGTGAGAATGCTCACTTTGCTATATTGTCTGCCACCGTTAAACGGCGACCTCCGAGTAACGCGACTGCGATGTCCCTTCAGGTTTCAGCAAAGAGAAGGAGAAGAGCCTGGAGGAGGAGCGCAGCGCCCCCCAGTCGGCCTTCCTGGGCCCCACGCTGTGGGACAAGACGCTGCCCTACGATGGAGACACCTTCCAGCTGGAGTACATGGACCTGGAGGAGTTCCTGTCGGAGAACGGCATCCCCTCCAGCCCCGCGCAGCACCACCACAGCCAGCACCAAGCGCACCCGCCGGCGTGCCAGCCGCCCATCATGCCTCAAGCCCCGCCCACCCCCGCCCCCACGGTGATGGACCTCAGCAACCACGCCTCCACCTCCGTACACACCGGCGTCACGTCGTCCAACTGCCTGCACAGCAGCCCGGCCAGAGCAGGTAACGAGGCGGCGCCCAGCGTTTCTTTCCTTGTCGTGTGTCTTTTGTTGCAACTTCCACTTTACTTTCCACACTAACAATTTCTAGCGCCGTCTTCTACCTCTTTTATGTAAAAATAAATAAATAAATAATTGATTAATCACTCTTTCAAATGAAAAGGACCTTTTTATATGTAAAAAGCATCGTTTTACATCGCCTGGCGCCGGTTTCACACAAGGTTTTAGGTGTCGCAAACACACAAGTGTGCAGCGAGTCTTGCTGTGAAAAATCAGCAGTTAAAAAAAATGTTGCATCAAAAGAAGTGGAAAAATAAAAGTGAGTCGGAGTCAGGGTTCCAAAGTGTGTGTGTGTGTGTGTGTGTGTGTGTGTGTGTGTGTGTGTGTGTGTGTGTGTGTGTGTGTGTGTGTGTGTGTGTGTGTGTGTGTGGGGACGATCGCTTCCGCTTTCATTCGGAAGCGCGCTCGTCCCTCGTGGTCACGTCACAAGGAAAACAAGACCGGCCTCTCAGCGGCATGTCCAGACATGTGACTCGTGCGGGGGTGTGCGCTCGCCTGCATGCGTGCGCGTGTGTGGGCGTGTGTGTGTCTGCATGAGATCAGTGTTTTGAGGAACACGGTGTTCCGTTACAGGAGAAGGGCGTCCGCCTCCGTCATCATCACACATGTTTTGTTTTTTGCTTTTTTTTTAATTAAATGTCTTTGCATATGTTTACACTGGTTTAGAACCCTCATGCACGCTCACGCGCACGCACACACACTCGGTGGCACACATGGGTGAGACATGCTGCCACTCTACTCCCAGCTGTGGGTCCGCGTGTGGAGGCACACTTCACCTGACATGTTGTTGAAGGTGGAACCTCCTCCTCCTCCTCCTCCTCCTCCTCCCCCTACTCCTCTTCCTCCTCTTCCTCCTCTTCCAGTCGCTCGGTCCAGGTGTTAAGATCTCTGAGGAGGAGGCGGAACAGTCAAACTCGAGGCAGAGTGACTTGAAGCATCCAGCAGCGTCCGGCAGCAGTAATCTGCACAGCTCTCCTCTCTAAATATAGCCCCGTAATCTACGCCATAATCTGTCATATTTGTATTTCCACTGCCGGCCCTGTGACTCTGTGACAGGAGCGGCCGGGGTTGAGCGGCGTTCACAGGGTAATGAAAAACAAGCGGGAGGGAGGAGAGAGGAGGGAGGAGGGCCCAGCTCCTCATCCCGGGGCTGGAAAGAAAGTGAAAACAAACCTTTTCCAGGAAGCCGAGGAGTCGGCAGCGACACGACAACTTTCAGTGTCTCTCACACAAAGGAGGTCTTTCACAGCCCAACAAGCCAACCCTGAACTCCTGTTTGTTCTCTTCAGAGATGGGAACTCTGAAACTCCCGATAACATGCAGGCCAGACAGAAAGCAAAGAAACTGCTCGGGGTTTGTCTTTGCGCAGCCACCTGCGCTTTACAGAGAAGCCAAACCTTCGCTTGATGGAGGAGGAGGAGGAGGCAGAGGAGGAGGCAGAGGAGGAGAAGGAGGAGAAGGAGGAGGAGGAGAAGGCAGAGGAGAAGGCAGAGGAGGAGGAGGAGGAGGAGGAGGACTGTCCACCACTGTCCACCACTGTGGCCTCCTCTTTAAAACAAGCGCTCCCTCTGCTCCCGCCTGCTGCCTTTCCCTACTCTTGAGTCGTCCTTTCAGGGCGACAGCCTGCGTCTCCCTGACGCAAACTGACAGACAAACGAGCTCAGCTGCTGCAGAGGAGCATGTCTCCGTCCCTCCCTCCGTCCGTCCCTCCCTCTGTCCGTCCCTCTGTCCGTCCGTCCGTCCGTCCGTCCTGCATTGACGTTCCAAGGACTCGTGTGAAGGCAGCACGAGCTCAAGTGCTCGGACCTCCGAAAAACACGGCCGCATGCGGAAGGTCACATGTCTCCCCTCGCTTGCAGGAGGGCGCGCACGTGTCGGCGTGTGTGTGTGTGTGTGCGTGAGTGTCTGCGTCACGTGTGAGGTGGAGAGGGCTGCCAGGCGCTGCTCTCCACCCCCCCACCCCCTCCTCCCTCCACTCCCCTGCCACGATGCCTTCAGGTGACAGAGCCAGAGGCGGAAGACTCCCCGCTGGCTGCCCCCCCCCCCAACCCTCCACCTCAGTGCAGCCAGGGCTCTGGCACATGTGCTCACCTAAGTGCACAATTAAGGGTGCAGGGAACGATGGGTAATTGACAGCGGCAGCAGGTTCTCTGTCAATTGAAATGGATTTCTTTTTTTCTTTCTTTCTTTTTTTCCCCCCTTCGACCGGAGTGGGTTCACGTGGCGGACAGTCTGGCTCGCCAGCGGCTCGCTTTGATTGAAACGTGACGCTGCTTCCGATGGACGGACGGACAGTCTGCTTTGTTTCTCACCTGGTGAAATAGTTTCAAGAAAGAATAACAACTGGGTGTCGTTAGAGCCATGGCACATTTTTTTTTTACATTGAAATAATCCCACGGCACGCCACCAGCCAAAAATATTACGAAATGAGCAAATGAGTAGGGAAAGGCAGCAATATAGTCTCTTCATTTATTTATACTCACTCAGTGTGAAACCTGGGCCTGTTTAGATGCACACAAAGCTTCCTATTAAAGCACAGTCACTCCACAATGGAATGTTATTATTTTTTAGGCCAATTAGTTGAAGTTGGATCATTTCTCATGGCAAACGTGACATTATCTCACATAACACCCGTGCGCCTCGGCACACTGGTTGAAAAACAGTGTCCTGGGGGAAACTCCTGGACCTCCACCTGTTGAACATCCAGCGTCCACTTCTGGGTTAATGACAGAACGACCAGGATGTAGATTTCCCACATGTGGGGCTGTTGCCTGGTGTCATTTGACTGCAGGCAGTCTGACTGACGCTCTCGTGTTGTTGGAGGAACATTTTGTGGACATTTCATGTCAAATGTAAATCGGTTCAAATGAACACATTTTTGACAATCATCAGTCCATGAACCTGAATGTTGAACCTGGATCGCTTGTCACACACGCACGCAATGGACCGAGCATGCACGCACGCACGCACCTGGCCCTGACCTCTGCTGGACCAGCTGGAGAGGAAAAACAAATAATCTGTTCCAAGAACAGCGGCTGCGGTGTGTGTGTGTGTGTGGGGGGGGGGACAGCTTTCATCCAGGCCTTTCACATCTTCACTGGTGTGCGCTTCTTTTGCTCACCTGACACCATCAAAACTAAATAGATTTTTTTTTTTAATAAAAGTCTTGTTTAAACAATATTACCTCAATAGTCAACAGGGCTTCTCCGAGATCTACCAATGGCAAATGTGATTGTTTTTGATTATTATTATTACATTTCAAATGAATAGATTAAATACCGTATGAAATTGATTTGCATCAATATTCACTCTGTCTGAAACTCGGGAGAAAACACAGCTGCAGCGTCAGTCATGTCTGACTGAAAGCAGTGTGAGCAGTCGAGTGCCAGCCTTTTCTTATTTTGTGTGTTTGTGTGTTAATTAAGACACCCACAGAGTTGCATAACGCCTCTCTGTCTGAGGAGCTGAAGGAGGAATAAAATTCCGAATTGCGCGCGACGACCGAGGAATTAAAGGCGTATTTTCATTCCAGCCGTTGGATGCCTGTGTTTTAGGTCGGTGTCGAGGTTTGGCTTTCCTGCTCAGAAAATGTTGTTTGCTGCTCTGGATGACCTCCCAGTTCTAATCTTACAACAACCCAGCACTCCTGATCAGAGACATCTGCCCACGGTATTCTCCTCGAACCGCTTGGCCGTAGCCCACTCAGCATATAGAAGAGGGCAAGCATTGAGCCAATCAGGTCCAGCGCCAGCTCTCAGTGTGGATATTTAAAGACCAAAGGTCACTGGAGACTGGTCTTATTTTCATAATCAACTGGTTCCTGTTGAACCAGTTCAATGCTCATTCATGAAAACACGTAATGAGGATTAAGAGTAACACACACACACACACACACACATGCGTGTTTGTTTAGAGGTGCATTTGAGGACTGTGGGCTTATCACAGCATCAGAATGAATTGGCTGCGTCACCTGAAGTCAGTTCTGTTCACCCAAACAGTGAACCATGCTGTCCCAAATGACATGAATTTGTACTAAATGGTTTACATGCAAGATTCGGCTTTATTGAGTTTTTAGTTACTCGTCAATGACGTAAGGCCCTCTTATTCAGGAGTATTTGCCACAGATCCAGTGTCTCCCACACCCAGTGCGGATTCACTCACCCTGGACCAGCAGTGTTCGCAGGGCGACCATCGGGTTTACTGACGTCACTAATCATCAGGCTCCTGCAGAAACCATGAGGTGTGACGTGGTCCAGTTTAGGATCATGTCATCAAATTATGGGATGACTCGGACTTGCAGTTGAATGTCTCTGGCACGGCGCTCGCACTCATTAACAATAAGCCAGGGCAAGTTCTAGGGCTCCGTCTTGAACTGCGATTGACCTTTGGCATGGACACAGACTGTATATTTTTAAAGAGCAGAGAATGTTCCCTTGAGGAAGTCGTGGGCTTTCTGCATTGATAGATGCTGTTTAAAACGCTTTATTCATCTTT
>NW_027466092.1:17490000-17557500 GCF_046127955.1 Nelusetta ayraudi | reverse complement strand
CAATGTGACCACCAGGGAGCAGCAACACAATGTGTTGCAAGTATTTCAATGTTCCTGCGCATTCAGGAGAGTGCAGTAAGTTTACCTCAAGTCTGCATTAAAATGCCGATAAAACTGAACAGAAATGAAAAGAAAGTAACAGTCAAAAATCACAATAATGAATTAATCAAGGATTTGCTATTGTGTTATAATTATAAACATATGATTGTGTGTGTGTCTGTGTGTGTGTGATGAAATGGCTCCATAAATTTGATATGACAGATACTTTGTATTTTACAAATAACAGCCAGAAATGGACTGCAGTGAGATAATGGCATCTTCCTCTGTGTCCTGCCGCTGCCCTGCCAGTCTGCAAGTCACACCTGTTTACCACTTTGGCAATGTTCCTTTGAAAATCTGATGGATCTTTAATACACCTTAAAAACACAACAACAGTGGTCTGACAACAGGAACGGGGAACAAAGATAATCTCTCCTTGAAATCAAAAGAGACACCACTTTAACTAGATTAAATTGGAGACAGTCCGTGTGCAGGTTGATTTAGCTCCGTGTTTGCAGCCTCTTTATCTGAACCGTCGTTACATAACGCCACTTTGCCGAAGTGAAAGGGAGCAGATTAGGATATTCTGCTAATCCCAGTGGTTCGCAGCGTAACACGGCGACAGGACAGGAGTTTTAGGGACCAACAAGTGGATTCCCAGTTGATCCACTACGCCAACATCAACACACAAGGACGCACCATTTGTAGTGTTATGCACCTAGTTTGCATTGGAGGTTCGTCACCTCTGGGGTTTGTTTTTTTTAAATAGTTCAACCAGATAAAATACAGTCAAGCATCACTCGCAGACAGCATTTTGCCTCAAAGTCTCTTTAAAACTTCCATTTGACGCCAGATACAGTTGAAAAGTTCTCCTTCCGGCAGGAAAAACTTGAATAGCCCGATTTAGCCACTGTGTCAGAGGCGACAGACACAGATCTTTAACTGACACAAAAAGTTTAAAGCAAAGTAACCGTATAGATCCGTGTATATAGAGAGAGATGCTAGTTAGCAATTTAAATAATGTTGGAAAACAGTGTATAATATCAACATAATATGGAAGTGGAAAGAACAGTTAAAGTATCTAATCTGCTTTTAAAGGAGTCATACTCCATACATACTATATGCTATGGTGTCAGTAGATATCAGCCAAAGGTGGGAAGAAATGAAGCACAAATATTTTGTTACTGTACTTGAGAATATTTTTCAGGTATCTGTACTTTATGTACACAAATATCTTTACTTTCTACTCCTTACATTCGGGGGGGAAAAAAACACTCTTGTTACTTTTGTGTTTAAAAATATAAATTCTGTTTACAATAATTTTCTTTTGCATTATGTTTGTTGCTTGAAGTGGATCTATTAAAATGATGCTGTTGTGCAGTTGAATATAAAATTGGATGATATTTTAGAGGAAGACTTTTTTTTTTTTAAAGAGTATGTCAGCTTTGGAGTCACTGTTCAGTACGTTTTCAGGAAAGAGAAAAAATAAACATGCAGAAAATAACTCTGCTTATTGTTATTAAAACATCCAAAATGTCTCACTGGTCATAGCCATCGCTGATTACATTGTGGCTGTGTTGCAGTTGGGAAAACAAAACAAAAACTATAGTATTGAGAGTAGCAAAGCTCTTAAAAATTATCCAAATGCTCATGTAAGGCCTCTGACCTCTGACCTCTGTCAGTTCAGTCCAGATAAAACATTGTCAACAAATACATTGCTTCATTAATGTAATATATAATTCTTAGTTTCTGCAAAGCACATTTCAGACCCTGTACTTCCTCAGTTTTACTTGAGTAAAGGAGTTGAATCAGTACTTTTACTTTTACCAAAGTATTTGTTTATATTATTTATTTTCGTATTTTTATATATACATACTTTTACTTAAGTACAGAATGTAAATATTTTTGACACCTGTGATATCAGAACAAAATTACATTGCTAATGATGAAAATCACGTTGACCAGGAACTAAAGCAAAACATATTGAGATTTATTTTTTTTTGCTAAGATTTTTATATTTGGATGCTCCCAAATACTCATCATGAGGCATCGCACACCAAACTTCTTTGATATCCTGCAATCACGGTTCCACGAACCACAAACTCAACAATTTAGTTTATGAATTTCATTATTAAAGCCTACAGTGACCAAATATTTGAGGAGGATCATCCTGTTGGAGTTTCTGTAGTTTGCTCTTTGCCATCAATCTGGATTAAATCCGACGTCACTGCGGACAAAATGTAGTGCTCGCTTGCCACTTTTTGCTGGCGTTGCGTGCGGTGGCGCCGAGTCGCGATCTGAGCCCTGTGTTGACGTCCGATGAGCCGTCCCGGCCGAACACCACCAAATCTGGGCTTGCTGACAACCTGGGCCTTACATAACTTACCCCGGGGACAAAAAACACACTCATAATACATGCTCCTAATACACTGCAGCGGTCACCTTATAATCCACAGACATGGAATATGGAGGAGGGGTCGGATAATGTGCAATTCATATAATGGTGGGGTGCTGCTCAGCTGGATGTATGCTGTTTTTTTTATTTATTTTTTTTACGTAAGAGGATTTGGTGGCACGAGTCTGACAACTTGCTGGATTGAGTCAGCTGTCAGGCACCAGCGCAGCCAATGGGCAGAGAGGGTGGCCTGATGTGGGAGCGAGCGCCTTTTTTTTGTTGAGTGGGGTTTTGTGGTTTCAGAAAGGAAGAGATTAGACTTCTCTCTGTCCCTTCCCCCCTTACAGACGCACACGCACATGCGCATGCACACGGGCGCGCGCACACACACACACACACACACACACACACAAAATAATGACACAAACTGAATTTGACCCCACCCCCACCTCCACACAGCAGCATATTGCAACAAAATACTCTCAACAGACAAAGAATCAAAGGATATGAAAAATTCAAATTTCATCGGAATCTATTGCATCAACACATTGGGGCCGAGCCAGCTTCTCTTGGACGGGCCAATTGTGCTTGTTTTGCATGTGAATGTCTTCTTCCTTTATACATATGTAAAAACTTGAAATAGCAGTGTGTAAACACCTCTCGCATACTAATAATAACAGGCTGCTGGAATTCTGGCCTAAAATGTGATTTACTGGAAAGCAAACAATGCCAAGAGTGTCCAACTTCCCACCTCAGTTTTACCCACTGAATTCATATCCACCAAATAATGGTGGTTGCATCATATCTGTTGTATCCTTGTTTGTTGAGTGGAGATTCAGCACTTTCAACAGTGGGGGCTGTTGTGGAACTGCAGGTAGCCGCTTTGTAGTGGTGTACATGCTGTGCGTTTGGCAGTGAAATTATATCATATTGCCCTTGTCCCCCAGTTAAGGTCATATTCCAAGGATGCCAAAGCAGGCAAATGAGAGTTGAATCAGTTAACAGTCCAGCACAGCAATAATGATAATAATAATAATAATAATAATAATAATAATAATAATAATAATAATAATAATAATAATAATAGTAATAATAATAATAATAATAATAATGAGAAATGTTGTTTTTGTGGTATTTATTGTAGAATTGTAGGTTCTTGTTTTAATGGAAATAAACAAATTCAACATTTTTTAAAAGGATAATAAAAACTGACAGCATTGTTTGGAATGTATTGCAATGTGACCATTTTTTTAAACGTTATATTTAAAATTGAAAATGAATCTGCTCACTTTAAAACACAGTCGGGATGGTGTTGGATCTACCAAAGCAATCATAAAGGTGGATTATTTTTTTTGTTTTCAGGCGTCTGATAAAAGTGCTTTTGAAAAGCAAAACATTGCTGTTTTTTCTTCTCAAAAGTGTGGGGAAGGAAACTTAAAAAAAAAGTGTAAGTAGTCATCCTGCAGGGAGGGAGAAATGTGTCATTAAAAACTTCAACTCCAAAAGGCCTTCTGTCTGGCTAATGTGCAGCCTTTAAACCTCTTTTTTAGGACTTGGGGCAAAATAAAACCAAAAGTACAAGCACATTAAAACCATCTTATTAGTTTGTTTAACTTTGGTAAGTTATGTGTTGTACCACACAGCATTTCCAGTTTCAGCCCTTATCGCCATCTCAGTAACATAACGGAAGAATAAGAAAGGGAATAATGCCTATAATGCAGTTAGTAATGCAGGTTTTGACCAATCAGTTCAATCATACTATGTATGAAACCATGGAAATATGTGTGAACACCACAGCAGAGCATATTAAACATCCATCGTCCAACATCCCATCTCATCTCTCCAGCCGTCATTCGTCTCTACTCTGACGGGTTTCTGTTCTTCAATGGGATTTGTGTTCACACCATCTTCTTGCCAGACGTCCGAGATGGTGCCACCTATTGTATCTGAGTGGTACTGCTGGATCCCGCATCTAATCTAGTGATTGACATTAATCCAACAGCTCTGCCTACAACCCGGCAAGAGATTAAAGTTCAGGCAGAATGGCTTTCACAGGTCCTGCGGGTCTGGATGAATCTCCACAAGTCCAGGTCCAAAGATCAGAACTCCTCTGCTAAAGTCACACCTGTTTGGTTGGCAGCAGCCTCCAGTGGGATGTGCTGCAGAAACACTTTATGTCTGTTGGCTGCAGGATCTGTGCAGCTGGAGGGAGGCTCACAATGGGAATTTACGGGGCTTCAGGGAATCGCGCTTCAGTTTTTTCCAACAGGTGTGGCTAAAGAAAAGAGAAGAAAGAAGAGAAGAAAAAAAATATTAAAACTCTCTCTGAAGCTTCACATATTTAGATTTTACAATTGACAATGACGACACGTCTAGAAAAAAAGCCAGCTCTCATAAATAAAAAAAATAAATAACTGTTTGATATGTACATGTCAAAAGAAGGCGCCTTCAAAAAATAACATGCAAACCAATGAGCGGTGTCAAAGACTCCTTCTCAACTTACTTATGGTCCCCTACTTTTCATCATGACATCAGAGAAGTTCATGCATATATTTTTTTTAATTATAAATCCAATGCATAGACAATTAACATTTTCAAGCCAGCAGACTTTAATTACATCAACTCTCGTGTGCGACATCAACAGATGTTGTTTCCTCTGTGCCCTGTGCAGTGCATCAGCGGGAGGATTTCCCTGAAAAACACACACAATCCATCAAATCTCCGCAAACTGCCGGCCACATGTGTGAACCCTCACCCTCTGTGGACACCAGCAGCGGGTGAGCCCTGCTGTCTGCCGTACGTCAACGGGGCTGAGCGGCGGACATGCTCTGTGAGTTCATTCATTATTTCCCTGTCTAGCGAGGTTTTACATGGTCAGATAACTTCATCTGGTCGGGGGGAGGGGCGGAGAAGGAGGGGGAGGGCAGGCAGAGGAGCGGATTTGCAGCGGAGCTTAGACTCTGCAATATTGGGCGTCCACATTTGCAGTTATCGAGCAGAATCAGTCCCCATCAGATGCTTAGCTTCACACTGAGGAGCTAATTAGGCTAATCTTTAGTGATGCTAATTGAACCGTTGTACTGAAAGGGCCGAAGAGGGACTGAATTACAGTCATTTATCAGGTTTTTCCCAGGGAGTGGAGAGCCGCCTTCGCTCATCTTCCCCCAAATTTGAAACTTCACATTATATCATCTGTGTCGATCTGAATGTTACACTTATGTTTCACAGTTCTGACACCATCACCATCATAGAGCCAGCATGGCAATTCTATCACTAATCTGAGTGTGATAGTCGCGATGGTGACCTTTGATCCGTATGACACTTGAACACACCCCAGGAGTCGTTCACCTCCATCCGTTTTGAAAAATGCACGACAAGTGCAACACACAGCCGGGTGGTTTGACCAGTCCCGACGTGCACTGTTGGTGCCGGATGATTAATGTCCTTTCCCAGCACTATTATTATGGGTGGGGGGTGCACGCAGATGTTCACAGTTTATAGTAGAGAACATGGATTTGTTCTCACCAGGCACATGAGCAAAAATGATGTCCTCTGGCTTGTTGTTGTGGCGACTGGGCCGCAGCTGATGTAACAGAACAATCGTCCGCCCGACACCTGTGTCCCAGTCAAAAACACTGCTCACACACATTCTGATCTCTGCCACTGCAAGGAGACTTTACAATAAATGAGCGTGTCCCCATAATGCAGGTTTGTAGTGAAGACGTGTATTAACAGGTTGTTGAAGATGAAAAAGAAGAAGAAGATGAAAATTATGTTTCGTTTGTAAGTTTGGCTCAAACCAATCATGAACAGACACAATTCCATGTTCTCCCTTCCAGCTGGAGCTAAAGATTCTCTTCTGTGTAGAGGTTTGGGGACTTGAAGTAAAAAAAAAATATATATATTTATTTTCTAAACTGGTGCCTTGTCCGGGGTGTAATCCCGCCTTCATCAGGACAGCTGGAACAGAGTCAGTTGAGTGCAGGAGAGGAGGGTATAGAAAATGAAAAAATATTTATTTCCAGCTTCAAACAGCCTTTAGTTCCAGTGTAGTTTAGCCAGTGTAGTTTAGCCAGTGTAGTTTACACATACTGACATCCTCTTGATGTTGTTCCGACTCTAACTTGTATGCTGACCTTCACATTAAACTAGAAAAACATAACTACGAACAACAGTTTAAGAAGGTGGAGTTGTGGTCTGGGTTCCTTGTCAACCCTGCTTGGTTCCTTACCTCCAGCCAGTCCGGCTCCTGGCCTCAGCACTGCCATCCGGGGGATGGTTTGGAAAAAAAAAGAAAAAAGAAAAAAGAAAAAGAATTGCTAAGAGTCCAGGACTGCAAGCCTTTCCGGTGGCTGTCCCTCTTCTCTTCGTGCTCTTTAAACCAGAGTGCTTCTCTTCTCCCGCTCCCGCTCCCGCTCCCCTCGGTCGCGGCTCAGGTCGGGCGTCGGCGGCTCGCCGTGGCCCGCCGTGTTGTTGGGCTCGTAGCGGGAGGAGGCGGGTGAGTTCTGCATGACCACCAGGCGTATGGGCGACTGGCTGGGCGGCGCCGGTGTGTTGTCCGGGGCGTACTCCTTCGTGGGGTCCTTGCCCCGGCAGTCGTACAGTATGCAGGAGATGAGAAAGACCAGCAGCAGGATGACATAGCTGGCAACCAGGATGATGAGGTTGAGGGTGACGGGGTCAATCTCCAGGTAGAACTCCATAAAACCCATGATGCCGCTTCATATCTCAAGACAGTCCAGGAGAGGGCGAGAAAATTTACGAGTTGGGAGTAAATGAGAGACAGAAGATAGGGGTGTGTAGAGGAGAAGAGAGGAGATGAGATGAGAGGAGATGAGAGGGCTGCCCGGTGCTGGTGGAGGGATGGACGGATGACGGACAGACAGCTGGCAGCTGAAGGGAGAGAAAAAGACAACGCAGGGTGGCGTCACTGCCATGAAATACAGGGATGAGCTGAGGGGGGTGGGGTGGCAGCGACAGCCGGCCAGCTTTGTGCTTTAACCGACCGTTAATCCTCGCTGCTTCTCCAACCTTGAATTTCAGCAGCCAATGATTAAAGCTGCTCACTTTTAATAACTTAAGCCACCATTTTGATTTTGCCAACTCTGCGTCCATGGGAGCGCTGGCAAAAGTCGCTCTCTTCAAAATGGAGGTTGTGTCGTGTGTGCGTTTCTCCAAAAACAGCTTTATTATTTTCAATCTGGCTGGGTTTTTTTTTCAGTTTTTTATTGTCATTGTTTAAGCAGAGGGGTCACCAGTGGGCCAAGGCCCTGCTTTAAACAGCTTGTGTTCAGATTACTGCTGTTAGCATGCTAGCCCTGCCTGTTTGGAGAATTTTAGCATTTTATCTGATTTTATCATTTCCCAGTCAACCCTTTATTTCAACATGTCTGCAACTTTGCAGTATTCTAATGACATGACAGCAGTGAATTACGAAATGTTGTATTCTGGAATATTTAAAACATGCTCATTTCTCCTTGCTAGCATCAATATTTGTGATCAATTGGAGGAGTTTTTTAGTCTTGTTTTGAATTCAGTTGGGGCTCCTTTTTGTATGAATTGACAAGCATTTTGTGTACATGTATTTCAGTGGTATTCCTGAAATGTAGTGAGCAACACATGGAATTATGGATTACTTTTTTTCTGCAGTAGGCAGCTGCAAATATGCAGGTTGAGATTTCCGCCTGGAGCCCTCCTGCGGGCCCTCTCAAACTACTGTCTCCCGTCTGAATAAAGCACATAAAAATGAAAAGAGGATATCCATTACTTTCAAAGAAACAATCAGGAAATACCTCTCAAGCCGGGACCCCTAAACACTGTCCTCGACTGTAGATGGTGTGCGCCCCGGGGAGACGGGGTGGGGTAAAAACAACAGAGCAGTGGAGATCCAGCAGAGAGGATATTAGAAATGTAGAACACCCAAACAGGCAGGACGTGAGCTGATCGTGGCTTTGGCTCAGCGTGACCTACTTAACCACCGCTAGCAAAGAAACTCCACCAATGGACCGGAGACAATCAACCCTCCGACGGTGGTGGCGGTGGTACAACTCATTGTGCTGTCCGAGGGAAGTTTGCTCGACTTTGTGCGTGGCAGCTCGCGTGAGCAGCCTGCGGGCTTCCTATCGACGCCCACCTGGAGCGGCTCCAGCGGGCCACGATGTTAATCAAACCGCGGCTGCCATTCTTCTCAAACACAATGTCAGCTTCCTGCACCGAGGCGACTTGGCTGTCCGTCACTGCGTTCGCCTCCTACGGTTCGCAAATGTATGTCCATGAATCTGTCAACGCGCCAGTCAATGAAAGGAGTGGATCAGAAGGAAAAATGGATCCGTGAAGGATTAGAGGAAGGGCCTCTCCCAGGTTAATGGGACTCTCAAGGGGCCTTATTGTTGGCCCTACTGGTAGACCTCCTTCGGAAGCTGAAAATCAGCTTTGTGGCTTCTCCTCCACAGACCAACTGGAGCCAGTCTAGACACAATGACTAGAAACTTAATTTGACTGACCTGAAACCCCTGCAAACTGTCTGTGTGTACTTTTTGTTTTAAACAAATTGAGCCAAAACGAGAGGCCAATGCAGCGACGCTCAGCTAGTCATTTACATCCTTCAGGCAACGTCTATATTAAGTTACATTAAATCAACTTTGTTGTCCCCAAGGAAATTTGTCTTGGCCTAAAAGTTCCTTGTGTAGTTGCACAATGACAGTGTGGTTGTAGGAACCAGCCTAATGTCTCATGTCAGAGGCCACAAACTCAAACAAATTGTTTGGAGAAGTTATTCTCTCACTTTTCCTCGCCTAACTGAAGCTAATTCGGTCAGACGGAGATTGAATCCAGTGTAACTGCTGGCAGTTTAACAGCGGGGAAGATAATGTGTTTCCACGGAGAGGATGAATGACCAACACACTGATGTCATGGAGTAAAGTCTTGTGAACAAAATAACAGAATATTGGACCAATAATATGACTTATGCCTAAGCTGTTTTGGGAGAAAGAGTATGTTGGCAATGCAGTGCATTTCCCTACAAGTGCTTAACTATTTGTGAATAAATGTTGCAATTCAACAGTGGACTGGCAATACATGGCACTATTTTCTCACAGATAATCAGATGCACCTACCAGTCCCAGTTAGTGATACTGACTGAGGCCCTTTCTTACTATCATACACCCTGTAAATTAATGCCATGCTATGCTAGTCTGTTAGTATATGACCTACATAACAGTGCACTGTTCCAACTTTGAATGTGCTTTATGCATTCATGAAAAAAAATGCAAGAAAAAAAAAAACTAAAAGTATGATTTCAATTGTTAGGCCTGCCCATAGAAAACAAAACATCTGGTGCTGTAAATGTAATGGAACCTACAGCAGAATCATTAAAAGTCTTTTTTTTTTTTTTTTTTTGACGGCTGACCTTGAAGTTGGCAGGCTGTTGGCAGGACAATCCCATGCCTGCACGGCAATTATTATTTCACAGTTTGGTTAAAGGGCGCGCAGGATGACAAAAGTCCTTCCTGTTGACCCGGCTGATCTCTTTCATGTCGCCGGCTGCCTGTCTCTTTGCGTGCCAGGTGCTCCCTGGCTCGGAGTGCGTTGGTGGGGTGAGGAGGGGTGCCGCTGCCACTCTGATGCACCTCTGGTCACTCAGCTGGTCACCCTAATAACAGGAAGGAAAGGAAGGGGTGGGACTTCCCCTGTGGACCCTCCTCATAGTCAAAGGCAGCTCAAAGAATAGAGATGGCAAGCAGGAGAGCCGGGAACTGCTCCTGAACGCAGCCTTGTTGTTATTTCAGATTCAACATTTTTTTTAATGTGGGATAATTACCTGATGAAAGATGGCCACTTGAACGCTCTGTCCCACTGCTGGATGGTTTTGGTGACTTCATTTAGGAGTTAAGGGCCAATTCCAATAATCAGTGTACCAATCAGGGCAGGTCAACCTGTATGCCAAGTGAGAAGGTTTGCTTAGCTCAGTTACCCTTTAAAAATAGTCACGCTGTAAACCACTGACTAATTGTTATGTTCAGTAGAAACATATATTCACAAAGACACAAAGTCACTTGGTTGGTAGTTGGAACTTGGATATTTATTAGAACAAATAGAGCAAACATATGTGCCTACTGACGGTAAATAAATAACACGAAACAACCTCAAAGAGTAAGAGGAAGTGGGTCAGACTGTGCCATATAGTGGATTAACTCATATTATTTGAACATACAAAGTGGCATGCAGGGTAGAATTGTTTCTCCACCTCAGAATGAAGTTCTGCGCATAGTGAGATCCAGATAAAATAGGATGTTTTGTTGGGATTTAAACATTGGCCTGCGTTGGCTAGCAGTTATTGGCAAATGTTTCTTCTGTTCTGTTCCTCAGAGAGGAAAAGGAATACTTTTGTTGCTGTTTCTGCTGACGGAGACTTGAGATTTGGAAATTGGCACTTGACCCTGCCTTGGTATTGTCACGCTCTCAATTCACTCCTTCTAAGATATCAGAATAAAAGCGAAAGCACAAAAGATCTGTACACTAACCTTAGAGGTTAATGTACTGTACAAGAGAGTATTTTGTTATAAAAACCCAGTTCCTAATATATCTCTAAGTATAATACTGACTACTTTGCTACAAAAAGAAATTTATTTTTTATATATCACTGTGCAGCAAAAGCTTTGTTCATAGTTGAAAGACTTGCTCCTTACAGACAAGGCTTAATGAGCTCCTTGCCAAAGATCAAGGCTTGACTGTTGTTCCCTTGGTGATACAGTGATACATGAAAAAGGAGTCCTGTCAGTAAAACGCCACATAACAGTCCAAATGATTTGTTTTTTGTTTTTTAACTTGGTAAAAAGTTGAAATCTTAAATAAACTTTTTAATTGTCTGTTTGGATTTTTGACCTTTACTGACTTACAAAGTGCTAAAATTGAGTTTGAACTAAATTCAATGCAGGAAAGAAACATCAATAATAAAGTACCTTTTTTGTCTTCTTTAGCTTATTAGTGGACGATTTATTTACAGATAGTGTCTGTTGCGAATGACTTGTTACGGTTGAAACGCTAACATGTCGCTATGAAGAAAATGCCTATTAAGGTTTTCTGTTTACTTTGTCCCACCATCAGATTGAAACCAAGGTGTTTCACCCCAATAGCTTCTTTCAACGCTCTAAGGTCTCTGTAAATTCCTCATCTCCAGGACCTTTGGTCGGAGCCAATTCCTATTGGCTATAGGCAGAATCAGATCCTTGTCAGGCCACGCAGTACCCCTGGCTGGCCATTAGGGCGGTCTGGCTTTCCCTCCGTTTGTCCCTCTTCTTCCTCAGCCGGACTCTCCAGCAAAGGTAGCTGGAGCCTAGCAGGCCTAGTCCGATGGACAGCAGCACCAGTCCCAGTACCGAGATGGTAGATCCGTGAGAGTTGAAGGTGTAGGCCACGGCCGTGACCACGACGCCGGTGATGAGGATGACCACGCCGAACGGGATGGTGCAGCGGTAGCAGGACATCTCGGCACCGCCCGTGGCCGCTGTTAGCTGAATTTCATTGATGTGCGGGACGTGGGTCGTCATGACGACGCCATGGTCCTTCCCAGGCCTGTCCTCTGGGATCAGCTTCTCGGTGGAGAAGGACGCCGGCATCTTGGTTGCACAGTGAGGGATCCTGTGGAGATCGTCCGGTGTGATGATCTTACCAGCGAGGAAGAGATGGGCCATGTTGCTGGAGGTCAGTCAATCGCAGGGCAGCTGGCTGACAGAGAGACAATCGGCAGAAGTCAGAGTCGCAAGGGGGACGTCCTCTGCAGCTAGTTTGAAACTATTTAGGGCAACAAGCAACAAGTGAACAAGTAGTCTGGGACAGCAAAAAGAAAGACGAAGGGAAAAAAATCCAAATGTTTTTAATTGAATGGAGCTATGCTGAAAATGTGCTGGGGAGAGCGGCCGAACTTGATATCCCAAAGTCGATTTTTAATGACACTCGCGCTGAAAACCTTAGCACATTTTTATCACTCACTCAGGTCTTTGAATAAACCGATTTTCAAGTCGTTTCTTTTGTCTTTTGTCTTTTTTTTTTTACAAGCAACGCCGAGCTTGCAACGTTTTGCCTTGCAGAGAAAGATCAGTGGCTGGTGGGAGCATTCAGCAAAAATCTTTTTAAACAGGCCAGGAGACATTATTAATAAGATGTTTTTTCTGAAGCAGCGTCTCCACTCCAAGTTTTTGTACTTCAGCACTGTTCTTCGGGAGCTTGTGAGTGGTTGTTTTTTAAAATGAAAACTGCGCACATCCTGCTAATCTGCTTTTTAAGTTCTCACAGCAACATTTTTTTTTAGATTGCCAATTTTCTTCAAAGGAAAAAGATTAAACACTCACTGTCTTCAGCAAAGACTCCCAGCGAAGTCATCTCCTCCTGCTCCTGCTGGCTCCACAGGTTTCCTCTCTGCCTTGTCCTGACTGCAGCAGTAACATGGGGAACGGCGACGACCAACAGAGAGAAGAAACAGGGGCTCTGCCCTCCCCCACACCTCTCCCCTCCTCCCTCAAGACCTCCTCCTACAGCGGTTAACTCTTTCCTCCTTTCAGTCCACATTTCTCTGAGTTTTGATTTCACATTTTCAAGTTCACTTTTCCTGCTGCCCACAACCATGGTCGCTCACAAACAGGGGGAGACGGCTCTCTGAAAATGAGTTCTTATTGATAATGATGAAAGTGGGGAAGTCCTAAATTTCAAGTGATGGGCAGCAACCTTCATTGGTGCTTCTTTTGAGAGCTTTTGGCATGCACATGCACGAGCGCTTTCAGTGCTGGCTGCGGCTTTTGACTGAGCACTGAACTGGTCTTGGAGGACTCTTGGATTCTGCGTCGCACGCCGGCTGAACTTTGTTTTGTTTGTGTTGCTCAGCTCCATCCACAGAAATTTCCATCTTAGATGATCCCGCTCCTCCAACCCTCCCTCCGGACCACAGCATCTGGAAGGAGTTAGCTGCGAGACAGCTGAGGTTTATTTATCATCTGAATCCCCATCGTCTCCTGACGCTCCCCGCAGGCTCCACTCTCACGGCCTTGGTGGTCTGATGTGAGAAAAGTGGATTAACTCCTATAAAACAACAGAGTTGCCCCACCGATCTCTGAGCGGAAAAAACACGGGAGGGAGGAAATTATCACTGACTTGCAACTTTTTTTTTTATCTAAACACAGAAAAAGAAAAAGATGTAGCTAGAGTAACTCTCCACTTTTAAGATTAGTCTCACGTCAAGCTGGACCTGGTCGCAAGAGGTGAATTGACTGATGAAGTGGCACACAAAGACGAAAGCAGCTTTTCACAGGGGAATCAAATCAAATGATTCCAACGCGGGTGGATTGAAAACAAGTTGGACTGCGGTCCAATTCCACTGGACATCACCAGGTGGAGATTTTGAGCAAGCAAACAACAAATTGAACAGCAAATTTTTTTTAAATTTTCTCTTCCCTCCTTTGGTAAAAACATCTAGTGTTTGTGTTCACTGATGATTAATCCTTTCCTCCTGACTCTGACAGTGTGTGGCTGTTGGATGCAGGTCGGCAACGCCCAGCAGGGGTCCTCGCTGAGCCCACTGTTGCAGATGAAGGGTCGGGTGCAGCGGGGGCCTGAGAGCCCTGAAACCCTGCGACCCAGAGGAAGCTTCACTTCTTCGCCAGCAGACAGTTTGCACTAGATCCTGTTCACACTTCCAGGAGCCGCTCCGGTGCAACCAGCCTGGTCATATCGTGTCTCCCAGGTAGCACAATCACAGCCAAATGAGAAGTTTGATGATCACATGAAGATTAATTCAGCTTCCCGTCCGCTTGTCCAGCATTGCTGCTAGATCACTTCCTTCCTAGATCCGTTTTGTGGTTTTCGGATGACGGGAGTTGTTTTCTTTGGAGCCGGCTCTCAGGAGATGCGCTCCCCAGCTTCCTCCTCTCGACAGATGTTCCAGACGAGGCCTGTTGATGCGTTGGACAGTGTTTCTGCTCTTCCTCTCCCATCCCTTCCTCTGCGTACAGGTGTGTTCAGCTCTCTCATACTCCTAAACAGTTGCTGAATGTCTTTGGCGAGAGCTGAAGTGGAAAAGTTGACTTTGCATTTTTTTTTTTCCGCCCCTTTACACAGACCAGAAACTGAAAAAAAAAACAAAAAAAAAACCCTTTCAATAAAATTGTGGAGTCATGCCAGCAGCCTCCTGAGACACATCAGAGCACAAAACAAAACGGATGACTGGATGGAAAAAAGGAAGAATGAGGTTGAGGTTGTTTTGTCGTCCCCCTGCCCCGTTTTCTATATCTCTTTTTAACTTTGTGTTCAAACCAAAATTGGAGTCAGTAAGCGCTGCAGAAGACTTAAGCTTGAAATAACTTGTCTGCATATGATAACCCGCCTAAAATTTTGCAATATAACCTGAATACAGGAGGGGACATCTACATAGAAGCTCCACTTCCTTCCTAAAAGTCAATAAATTAGTCATGCAGCCAAAGATAAGAACATATGCAACATCTGCTTGAGACTCAGTGCATTCTCATGCTAATAGCTGAGCTAATAAGATAAAGTTCAGCAGACACTGTGCAATCAGTTACATTTTGTTTGTGTGCAGTTGTTGTTATTTTTAGACAAAACAAATACTTCTCTTGTTTTGTAATATGCTTTCTATTTTTTTTTTCAATCATGAATGATGAAAATGTTATTTTAGGCCGTGTATGTATTTTAGTACCTATGGTATACAGCCAGTATATCATCGGAAAAGCAAACATTGGGGTTAACGTGCACAGTGCCCCCCTACCACCCCAACCACGAGAGGCAGAGTGGAGGGGATGTGACAGAGGATTTCAGGATGTGCTGCTGTCAGCGCCATCATCAGCGAGTATTATTAGCATCAGAGGAAGCCGGGGATGTTGTCGGAGAGGATGAAATGAGAAGAAGTAACAGGATGGGAAAACATGGAATTAAAAAGGGGGCAGGTCACAGACGCTCTGCGAAAGGTCACAGTGCAGCATCCTTTTTTTGTTGAAGTCAGATAGTTTGGGCGTCTTTCCAACAAGCTGCAGTTAAAGCAAAAGAGGCTAAAAACACATGGCGGACAATTATGCAGGGGAGAGGGCATCATTCCCATTATACACAGCTTTGAGGAAGGATTTATTTCCCCTCTGTAGTATTAAACACCAGAAATTCCAACTACAGACATGAAAATGACTTTGAATGCAAACTCAGGCAGACATATTGTGTGATTAGATGTCACAACTGCTGAGACAATAATACAAACAATGGTAATTTTGTATAATTTTAATAAGGGATTCACTTCTTTGTGTGATACATTTGAGTTCTGTATATGATGAGTTCAATTATCAGGATTAGTCAGTGAAGGCTCTGTTTTTTTCCCATGGAGGGGAAGCTGGCAAGCTTTTGTCCATGTGCACATTGATGTTTTGGCAACAGCTCTGCTGTCAAGGTCTCGGTCCGTCTGGGATTTTCCTTGACAAACCGTCAACAGAGTCTGTTGTGTGTCTGATAATCGAGGTCTGGCTGTTAATAGCTGCTCTCAGTTTCTACCAGATGCTAATGTGGCCCTCCTGAGCAGCTGGGGTGAGGGTGGTGGAATACATGTATGACAAGTGTCTTGCTGCTAGCATAGAAGAAGTCAGTTGTCCATGTTAACTTTTTGTGCATAATTAGGCATCCACTGTCGGTCAAGCCTGAAAATGGCACTGCGCTACACTTTGTGACGTGTTTACGAGCCCCTCCTTTCAGTTTGTGGTGGTCTGCGCTGTCGGTTGATTACATCGTCTAAATACTCACCACTGTGAGAAAATTACTTGGAGAAATCACAGACTGTGTCATCACGTCAGTAAATTTCTGAGCAGCACCAGTAACTGGTTTGCAATGTTACTGTGTGTCAGGGCAGATTAGTATGTTGTCGGCACACAGAGGTCTAAGACATGCTGGTGACTTCAATAGATTACTAGAGAATAGAGTGTCTGTGTAGCCTTTAGGTAGAATATAAAACCTTGTGTGTGTCGATCTTTTCCCGTCAATTGTATACACAAACAGTGTATACATACATACACATACATTCCCATTGTGCCGCTATTGGAATAGAAAATGTTTAATTTGCTTGAGTATCTTGGGAACTACTGGCTCAGCATCACTCAAGAATTTGTTAGGATCAGGAACATCTGGGGCCCGTGAAGCTATGACTCAGCTTACAGGCCGTAAGTCCTCCGAAGGGAGCGACTTAACTGGAAAGTTGGGAGTTTTGCACATCGAGTCATCGCTTGTCATGATTACCACTGGTTGTTTTGATGCCTTTGAAAGCCTCTGGCTTGATTGTATATCACCTCTTGTGGTCTGTAAATGCATTTAGGACCTGGGCTAGTACCACAACCTTCAGCAGTGGCCCCGTTTGTCCATGTGAGGGATATCTATCAGAGCCGTCTGTTTTTCCTTTGGAGAGGACAATAACTCATCAATCATTTTCTTGTCCTGAACCTTGTCGTGAACATCTCTTTCTTCAACCATATATACAGTGTCACTCAGTAGCACTTATTTTAATATTTTTGTTGGGCCAGTCGAGTAGAATGGAGAAGTTCTTAACACACGCATGGCAAAGATCCTCTCTGGCTGTAGTAAGAAAATGTCATTCTCAACTCATCCGCAATGATCCGGAGCAGCATGCAGCACTACGCTTTTCAGTTCACGTGGCCATCACCACAAAATCCATCTTGTTTTCTATAGCTATGTCCACATTGCAATGAAGGCTGCAGCCTTCAGGGAACCTGACCTACATGACCTGCAGAGGCTTTGTCCCTCACAGACAAAGCAGAAAACCGAGCACTATTAAATGAGACAGTCTCCTATGGAAGATGTCCAGCAGGATCATCAATGGTCTCTGCTGTATGCTGTATCAAGCCTGCGTGGGCTTGATAGATCCTGCAGCCTGTGTGTTTCAGGGAAATTTTGAAAGATTTGTGGCAGCCAGCCTTCAGTTGCAACCCTTGAAGGAGAAAGCCTTTGCAGAGCTGGATTGTTTCCTCACGTCTTGTTGCAGTGCTCAGCGCATGGAACTTCCTGGTTCAGCAGGTGACAGGAGAACACTTTCATTGGAACACACTGTCGTTTCCATGTTCATGATGCAATCTTAAAAAAAAGATTCCCAAAGCTTCACAAGTTCCAAACTGTTTATCGCCAAATTCACATCATCATAGATCATTAAATATGATTTGGGGTTATTTGTATTCAAGCTCAAGTATCTATTATCTAGAATATTTCTGATGTGAATCTGTGAATGGCTTATGATACCACCATATGAAAAACTGGTTTTCAAATAAAAAATATTGGCAGTGTGATGGAAAAGGTTACAAGAGGTGTCCTGTTGTTGAAATCTCCCTGGAGACAATTGGCAGCCTACTATAGGAGGAGTCGCGAGTCTCCTTGGCTCCACTCTTCATCATCATCATCAGTAGCAGCAGCCTGACTCACATTTATCAAACTAAACTGACCTGTTTCAGAAGTGGAGCAGCAGCCAGATGTTTCCCGGTGTGTGTGTGTGTGTGTGTGTGTGTGTGTATACAGCAGATGGCCAGTTGAGCTAACAGCTAACTCATTTCACTCACACACACACACACACACACACACACACACAACAGAGAGAAAGAGAGAGAGAGAAATGTCTACAAAAATGCTGCTGCTAGGATTTTAGGATTTGCAATGACATTCAGTACCACTTGTTTTCTTCACTTTTGTATGTCTACAACAAGCAGAATGAGAATTGCATAGGATAAATACAAATACAGGACCTCTAGAACATTGCCAGTGACAAAGAAACCGAAAAATAAACGAAGCATAGAAATGAAAAGTCAAAATGAAATAAAACCAAAGGCTGCTGCCAAAGCCAGGCCCCATTTAGACTTGGCTGAAACATCAGTCCTGTCTGCAGATTTCTTCTTGTGATCCTGGATGTGAACACTGTCAGTCACCAAACAGGTGGAAATGTTCTCTGTCCATATACAAATAATATTTGTCTACCTTGTATCTTCATTTATTTGTTGACGAAAAGTGTTTCATTTCGTTCCCTCGGGCGGGTTCCATCAACTCAGGTGGGTGTTCAGACACCCATCTGTGACGATACTGACCCCAAGTGGTACTACACTGAAACTACAAACACTGCTGCGGCTACTTGATGTGTTTATTCTGGCAGCGATCACAGATTTTATTTGTAACTTGCGCATTCCCTCAACTAACAATATAAGGATCTATTTTCACATCCAATAACTGCTTTTATGATGAAATGAGACAAGGCGCCATCTTTCGATTAGAGGTCAATACTCATTTGTATTACCATTTTTAAATGCAATTAAGTAAAAAAAAAACAAACAAAAAACAACATTATTATTATTATTATTATTATTATTATTATTATTATTATTACAACACGTTTGTTTGCATGTACTCACAGATTTTTAATTATGTACCAACTTGCACCACCCAAGTTCACTGTGCGCGCGCGTCTGCGTGCGTGCGTGTATGTGTGCGACTTCACACGTAGCGATGAGGCTGATAACGTGTAATATTAGCAGCAAAGCGTGGATGAAAGGGCCTGCAGCAGGACGGAGGGGAACTGATGCGAGATCGGGCTTCGTGTTCGTCCCCAGCGTGGGTAATTACGGCTGCAGCTTCTCTCCAACATAAACAAGGCCTCTTCCTGTGCCTGCATTTATCTCTTGGAGTCAACAAACACCAAGACCTAGTTCTCAGCTGCACACGTCCATCTTTTGTCACCCAATCGGGCTTCTCTTTTCCGAGTCCTTTTCCTGCTGCTCTTTGCAATCTTTTATAAGTACCCTGCACTTTCCCCTCCACGCAGCGGCTCCCTGAGACCCGACAACTAACCCAAAGTTTCCAATCTTTTTTTTCTCTTCCCCTCATCATTTTCCACTCCTCCTCCTCACTCACTCACTCTCTCCTTGCCTCTCCGAACCCCCCCCAACTGTTTCCCCCCGTCGGTCCTTTTCACTCTCCTCTAACCTTTAATTGTCCCTCCTTCGTTCAGTTGCCATTTCCAGCTCAGTTCCCTTTCATCTTCTGCCCTTCCCTCTCTTTCCTCGCCCCCTTCCATCCCAACTCGGTCCCCTTTCCCCCCGTCCCTTCCGAGGATCGTCAAACCTAAGAGAACATTTTATTCCCTTCCGCATTGCCATTAAATTATCACGCGAACCGACTCGAACGACCCGTCGGTGCACTTCTGAGTGACTCACGGGGCCCTCCTTGGTGTTCTGACTGACTGACTGACTGACTGGAGGACTGGGCGTCTGTTGCGGTGAGTGCACCGCAGTGAAACCGGAGAAGCCGCTCCGGCCCTGGGCCGCAGTATTTTTGGGATGTTTTACACAGGGAAGGACAAAGACACGTTGCCAGGCGGCAGCCCTGCGTGAGCAGATGTTGCCGCTCGGGGAGAAAACAGCGAGAAGAAGGAGAAGGAGAAGAAGAAGAAAAGCCATTCCTGCAGAAGAAGGGGCGCTACGAGACGGTAACAGTCTGAGTCGGAGACGCCGACGACTCTTTTCTCGCTCTTTCTTCTCCTGCTGTGAGAGTAACGTTTTGGGGGCAAGTCGGAGAGGAGTTTGGTGAACGGAGAGCAGTCCCGAGCTCTCCCGTGGGGTCGCAGCAGCAACCTTTGACTGGCAGACCAACAGCTGGGTGTTTAGTAAAAATAAATAAATAAATAAATAAAGTTGTTTCGAAGTCTTTCACTCCACTCGCTTCGAACGCGACGTGCACATGTGGTCCCGCATTAGCCGGACGTGGTTTTGCATCCCTCCTCCTCAGTCAGCAGCTGTTACCTTGACCAATACCGGCGGCAGCTTGACGAAACCTCAGTATCCTACTAGCACGCTCTGTGACTTTACCAAGTCAGGCAGTGTGTCGGTGAGAGCAGTGGAAGCAGCTGCTGCCAACTAACGCTCATCAGCTGTCAGGTGGTGGCCTGGGTGGTCGACCTGTCAACCATCAGGAAGTTTCTGGCTCTTGTTGTGACGACACCTATCATGAATTCGAAACTGAATGTTCGTAGCTATCTATCAACATTCTAGACAGCTATCTTGATACATTTACAAATGTATCTTACTGCCAGTGACAAAGACGTATTAATTTAAAAAAACAAGATGTGAACTAATACTACCAAACAGCTGGATCTGCTAAAGGCAACACATTTTCCATACTTGTGTGTTGGGTGTTTGCTCTGTTTGTTTGTTGTTGTTTTTTTGTTGTTGTTTTTAATTGAGTTCGTAAATTACTCAGTCAAAAATAAGAGCAGCAATAAACAGCTGTCATTCTTGCTTGCAACATTTTGTTTGTTTACTGTTACAGTCATTAGCACAACTTTGACTCGTAGTTGTTCCTCTTATTAGCATGCTAAATATAAAATGTCTTACCCAATTGATTCATTTTGTGCTGATCCCCCCCCCCCCAATCTTTACAAGCAAACAATATCATGGTTCCCCATTCTTGGGTCAATCATGTCCCCTGTTCAAAACGTGGTATTTGTTTGAAGCTCATTCGCTCATCTCTTACTTCCTCTTTACTCCCTACAGATATGGCCGAAGATGTCCCTGGATTCTGAAAACTGTGTTTTGCTGTCTCCTCGAGACTCCAGGACCTCCTGCATCTTCCAGACTGCAGATGAGAAAGATGAGCTCCCAGGAGTGGGCGAGGAGAGGTAACCGGGTGGTTCACTGACCACAGCCTACCTAATGTTGCTCTCCTTATTTTAAATACATTTTCTTCTGCCAAACTGAGGTTGAATCGAGGTGACCAAACCCATAGCAAAGTTTACCAGCATTATTATTAGTAACAGAGCAGCTGGGATAAATGGTCCCTCCAGCCAGTCTCTCAGCTGACCCCAGTAAGAAGCACCAGTGTGAGTTGTCTGGGCTTCTCACCAGATCTCCATGGCTAAGCTACTGTGGTTCTCTAGGTTTTCAGCTACTTATCACTCCCACCTTGCCTTGGCATAGACAAACCTGTAGCTCAGCTCAGTCTTCACCAAAACTGTGTGGTGCATATCTTTGTCTTGATGTTGCTGCTCTGCCTCTCGTCGCACAGCGTTCTGGAGATGTTGAGCTACTCCAAGTTCTCTGACTTGGAGACGTGGCTGTGTATGCCCTCCTCGCTGTTGCGCACCTCCTCCGCCTCCTCTTCTTCACATGCATCCACCCATTCCTCTCGGCCGGTGTCCTGCTCGTCCTCCTCGCCGGGGTCCGACTCCCGTCGCTCCAGCTGCAGCGAGGCAACAGAGAGTGACACAGCGCTCAGGTAAGAGTGAACCGGCCACATCGGGAGGTATGGGGCAGGTTCTCTCCCTCCCATTAAAGCCCCTGGTGGCTATTGGATTCTTGGAACTACCTGTCTGATCTGAAAACATCCTCTTCAGCTGACTCAAACTCCACCTGCATTCCTGGAAATTTACCAGCTGGGAGAGCACGACAAAACAGTTGCCCCGCTGAAAATTCCAGCGTATTTTTTGGGGGGGGGGGGTGTTAATTTACAGGCATTGTAGTGAAAACACAGCTTCAAGCATGAAATAGAAGACGTGAAAGAGAGCCTCTGTTTACAAGCTTTAATGTCACTAGTACATTAACGCAGGCAGTTTCTGATATTTTAATAATTTAAGTATAAGAAACTGCATGAGGCTGCCGCCCATAAAATACTGCATCCTAGAGGGAACCAATAAGGACAAACAGGCAGACAGTGACTTGATGGAAAGAGCTCAGCTGTCGTATTGAGGTCTGTTCCAAATCATTGCTCCCCTTCGGCTTATGAATTAAGAGAATTGTTGAGTTGAGAATTGAGTATTCTCTCTATTATGCAGCCTCCATTCATTAGCCAGCTTGTTCAAGTCAACAATAATAATAGAATAAAAGAATACTAATGGGATATAGGTGATGCACTTTGCTGTTTCAGCTGGAGGGAGACTGTCTAATGCTGATGCTGAATGTCCGACTGCAAACAAATGCAACGCTGCCCCTCCCCCCACCCACCTGCAACCCACTCTGAAGGTTGCATTTCATCTGACACAAAGACTTCTTGACTGATCAGATCTGAGGCACACACACACACACACACACACACTTTGAGGTCAGGTAACATGCACTGAACACTGCAGGTGAGCGTTTCCTTCAGCTGAGGACCTCCAGCTCACTTTTGAGAAACTCGCCTTCCTCTGAGAGCTCTTGGCAGTGGGGGGCACCAGGACAATCGGCGGTTCCTCCGTGTCGGCGCTGCTGTGATGATTACCTGGACTCAGTTGTTGGACTTTGTGTTGTTGAGAAATAAAAAAGACCATCGTCGAGTCGCAGGATCATGGCGGAGCCGCAGCTACGTGGTGTCCGAAGACAGGTGACGCCGCTGAGCAAGCTGCACAGCGGCCCTGCTGAGCCTCGCGTTTACAATGAATGATGTATTTCTGCTCTAGTGCAAAAGAATAACACTTTTAAATATGAAAATCTGGAACTCTGTTGTGCCACTGGCTTGGAGGAATCATGTGGCACCACTAACGTCTCTTCTCTTGTTGTTTGGGTGCAGCAGGTCCTCAGAGAAGGAGTCCAGCTTCCTCACACCTGCCCTGGGAAAAGAGATGCCATTCTTGGCCACGCCCCTCATCCCCGCCCTCTCCTCCACCCCGGCTGCTGCTCTGCTGGCCTCAGACGTGTCGTCGGCAGACTCCGCCCCCCAGAGCAGCGTCAGCATTAGGAAGAGACGGCGCCTCGCTGCCAGTCCCGGGGGGCTCCACTGGACGTCCACAGGTGAGAAGAGGTTGCTAGCAGCTATTGGCTGATGGAAGACGTTCAGTCTTTTCCTCCCCAGTAGGGGGCAGCACTGCCCCACCCCATATTGTGATTTGTTTTTTGTTTGCAGCATGATGTAGCTATGAAAGATTAGTAGGACCCCGTTAAAAACAAAACTTCTTCATAACGTTTATTTAACGTTACATAATGTGAGTTTAAAAAGTAAGAAACAACAAAATATGCTGCATTTCCATTTTGTTTGGATCTTATTATACCTCTTAGCTGTACAATTTATCAACTAACAACATAAATGAACATAATTTATTTATGTATTTAAATATTTAAACTTAGAAAAAAAGTCACAACAGACACGTGTGATTTGATTTTTGTGAAAAGCGAAACAACACCAAAAAAAGAATCATCTTGAGTGCCCCTTTGTGGCAGACTGCAGTATCCCACTGTCTCCATGTGAGCGCACTCAACCCAAGGCCCGACTCTAGAGACAGTAGCAGACTGCTTCAGCAGCTCAGTGACCATAAAGACAAACAGGAAGTGTAAAGACTTAATCGAGATTGGCGTGAAGACATGTCAGGAATGTTGGCACGCACGGACACACACACACATGCAGTATGCACACGCGCGCTACCGTAGACGCTCCTCCCTTCTGGAGAATGATAATGAACTTCCTGGTGTACAGATTACAGCCAGTCTGTGTTTCATGTCTAACATATCTTCGGTAGGCATTTTTGGCTGAAGACCTCTGGCATGACTTTTGACAAAGGTTTTCCTGCTTGCATCAAGAATCTCTAGCCGATCAGTTTTTGAATTCTCAGTGAGGGTGACAGGAGAAATGATTGTTTTATAAAGTGAATTACCAAGTGACATTCAAATACCTCATGGAAACACTTCAAGGAAACACTTCTAGTAGCTGGGTGGCACATGGAGAACTTGTGGTTCCGCGCTCAACACATTTTTATAAATGATGTGGAGTGTAAAGTAGTAACTGTAGACTGTTCAGTAGAAATGATGCAGTTATTCTTTATTATCGTTAATTATGTAATCCCACGAAACGAACAGTTCCAGTCAATTCATTCATGCAAATCTCGCGGCGTTGTAACATTTGTCCGCTAGGGGGAGCTGTGGCTCCAGATCTGAGGAGAGGCTCGCGGCTCTATTGACGCTGAAGCGTGACAGATAGTTATATATTCGCAATGAAGTAACTCCATGACTTTGTAATATTGCATTGACAAAGTAACTACTGACTCCTTCACAACTTGTTGTGGACTTCTGCATTCATAGTTTGTTCTGTATTACAGTTTGATTACTTCTTACCGTGTGCCACCAGGTGCGAGCGCTGAAGCTGTCTTTGTTCTTCAGCCAAGCCCCATCCAGACATGCGAGGCTGGAAACATAGATTTTCTTTTCATCCACGTTAAATTCACTAAAAACTGGAAGCCTGAGTGTCTTCCAGGCTGATGCTTTTCACAATGTTCCGCTTTTATATACAGTAGTGATATATTTTATATTTGCTGGGTGTATTTAGCCACACAATAAATGTCAGACTTGACTCAACTAGTTCCAATTCTAACCATTCTAGCAGGCTTTTATATGCGCCTGAGTGAGTGCGCATCTTCTCTCCCATACATTGAGCGTAAAAGGAATCAGATGGGATTTTTTCTTCAATTTATGGACTTTAAAATCCATGTAATAAATACCCTTCACTGTCGGTCCACCCAGATGGTTCTACCTTTCAGTTGGTTGTTGTGGTTGCTATTGGGCCAGTAAAAAGACATCCCTACTTTACCTCAGACTTTTGAGTGGCCAAAGTGTTGCTCACTCCTAGTGCTTATATATCAGGTTCTATCCCGTGGTTTGGTATCTTTGTCATTTGACATCATTTACATGGCCACTTACATATTGATGAGGACATTCCAGTCTTTGCATGTCCAGAAATTTCTTTTAAACATGTAAAAAATGTTTTTGTTGACATGCTCTATGTGAAGAAGGCCTATTTTTAATTTAGCAGCTGGTCGGCAACTTCACACACACACACACACACACACACACACACACACACACACACACACTGACTCACCCATTTGATAAAAGGAAATTCAACAGTACTAATTGACAAAAAAGAAAATGAACAAAATTGATAATAATTTTCCAAAATTGTGTTTTCCCAAATGGAAATCATATTAAAATCATTCCTCAGGATCTGCATCCTTTTGAATTGCTGTGTGTGTGTCTGTGCGCGCACGTGTTTGCGCTGTGAGAGGTTGTTAACATGGTGTCCAGTAACATCAGCGCATCTCTGGTTTCTCACGCCAGGCTCCTTGCAGCGGGACTTCTGGTCACCTGACCCGTCTCCAGTGTCGAGGAGGACTGGGGCAGAGGGTGGCGGTGGCGCTGGGACTGGGGAGCGGGCAACCTTGAGGAAGACTGTGTCCGTCGACGACCGACTGCTGCAGCCGGAGAGCGAAGAGCGGCCACATCTGAGGCTGCTGAGTCGGCTGAAGAAAGGCAGGAAGAAGCTCCACAACATCCAGGTGGGTTTTCACCTCATTCTCACCTGAGTCCCACACAGAGGTGGAAGTTCATCCAAACCCGACTAATTGTAATTCAAAGTAGTATGCGTCATTTTTCCCAGTCATCTGGATGAGGGCTTATTGTGTGTCCAGTCAGACATACCAGAAGTAACCACACACTCCCTCATAAAGATGGATGTTTTTACGCTGTCTTCATGTTGTACATTTTCTTCAGCTTTTTTTTTTTTTGTGGTTTTGCTTTTCACTTCCTGTTTTTTGTCGGTAGAGGATTTTAGATGTCTGTTTTCATTACTTTCGACCTTTTCAGCTTGTTCTGCAAAAAGGTTTCATGACGAGTTCTTTGTTGAAGCTGAAGTGCTTTACAGAGCCATTGTTCCCCATTGACGCTGCCTGTAAAGAAAGCGCGGTGTTGCTGCATATTTGTTCAATTCTTTTCCTTCAGTAGATTTTCTTTAATTTATTTATTCAAAGCGGACTCCTTGAACCCCTCCAATCCAGCGCTGATGATGCAGTGAATCACACACACACTCATCAGGTTGCACCACAGATGGGCTGAGAAATCTGCCCAAATTAGATGCTGTGACCAAATTAACAACTTTAGACTGTTAAAAAGGAAAAAAAAAGGTGTCACTTCTGATGGACAAGCCTGAAATACCATCACAGGATCTGTCCAAAAGAAAAACCAGAACACTAGACAGCATGGTCAGTGTAATTACAAAAAACTTTCCCAATTGTTGTGAAGATGAGCCCAATTTCTGCTGAAAGACAACCTGCTGGCTTCGGCAGCCTCATCTCAAAGTGATGTTTTATTGTTGGATGGACTGAGGCTCTCCGTGGTGAGGAAAAGTGCCATATCTGCGTGTGGTGATTGATGAGGCTGCTCCTTCTTCTGCTTGCTTTGATGGATGGAGCTGCTCCTCTCAAACTGGCCCACAGGCCCTCTAGTAACTCCGGGAAGCACCAACTCCCTGCTCTTTGCTCCTTGGTCATTTCTCTCCATTCCTTCTAGCTTCTTCTCAAGAGTGACACAATCCAACCAAAACACTCTGCCTGTCTGCCTGCCTGTCTGCCTGCCTGCCTGCCTGTCTGCCTGCCTGTCTGCCTGTCTGCCTGCCTGCCTGCCTGCCTGCCTGCCTGCCTGTCTGCCTGCCTGCCTGCCTGATTCGAGCAGGTCTGCTTTGTGTCACTTCACCCGACTGCGGTGAGACATCAGCTGACTGGCACGCGATAATTATCCGCTTCACCGAGTGAACTCTGTTACCGCTGCGAGCCGCAATTATTCTGTTCGACTTTGAACAGAAACTATTTTATCCCGAGCAAACGCGTACAAATTTGAGTTTGCGTTGAAGGCGCTCGCTCAGTGCCGGCTTTGTCTGCCGGCACCGAGCACCTGCGGGCGCTCGCTGCCTCGTCTCTGCTCTTTCACCACTTCATTGGCGGCTCAAGGCGGCAAGAGCCGTAACGCCGCTGAAGAGACTCGGGGGGGGGGGGGATAATGGCTGAAAATAATGATGCATGCCTTCCAGCGCAGGTGCAGCTCGGAGCACGTCATTGTTGTGTTTTATAGTTGTCACCTTTTTTTGTGCGGTTGCACTTGTGGCCATATCTCTGCATTAACTGCCACACTGTGGTGTGTTGGTGGTTTTCCTCAATACTAAACTCCAACACTGCAGTGTCTCAGCAATGGAACAGTGCATCCTGTCCGATGAATGACTCTTTCTTACACTTCTTACACTTGGAGATGCGGTAAACCTGACTGTAGTAAACACAGGTGAGGCTGGGGTGAACACTACTGGGCCCCCGCAGGAGACCGTTATTAATGGGCTATTTACATGATTTTCAGTCATAGGACCCAAAATGGCTTGCCGCAATGTTCGCTGGCTTATACTGTACTGTCTGCATGTAGTGATGTCAAGAGTGCCTCCACCGAGACCAAGACAGACCAGGTCGCCACCAAGGCCAGGACAGTTAACCTTTTAAAAAATATATATATATTTTTACCCACATTTTTCCATATGCCTTATATTTCATGAATATGGAATGTGATTGGTAGGTTCAGCGAATGTGCTGTGTGCAACAATTCATATCGTGAGGAGAGGAAGAAAATTCCAGGGCAAGTAATAGTAATGAGTGAAGGTTTTGCCTCTACTTTGAAATCCACTGGAGACGACAGAGGGTCGAGGCCAAGACGACACTGATGCCACAATTAAAGCCTCCCTGCCTGGGGTTTTCAACACTGTTGCTACGATAGCTGCGCATGGTAAACTCTAATATCTGTAGAATATATAGTTGTTGCAAAGTATCATCATGTTGGAATTTGACACGATAAAAATCTTTTTTTGAGTTTTTTTGAACAGCTTTAGATTTCTTTCACAGCTGTTTGGTTTCTTCTCGTCTTTTCCACGGATAACTGAACGTTAATGAGCGCTAATGAGCAGTAGCCCGTGTTTTTAGTGAAAGATGTCCATCTGTTCTCTGAGGACGTTTCTGGTCCATCACTTCAGTAAATAATAGATTTCCAGGCAACACGGGCAGCTCAGAGACCGAAACACGTCGCTCCCACCAGCTACGGCTGGAAAGTCCTCCCAGCAGCCTCTGCTGTTTACCTGGTGGGTCGTAAAGAGAGCCCCGGCGTGGTGTGGAAAGTTTGTGAGGCCGCAGCAGGTGGTCAGCAGCAGCTGCACTCTGATGAATTATGCAGGACGGTGTCATCAAAGTATCTCAACTCCTCCGTTTCAGTTAGAATGGGAGTAGAAACGTCTCGCTTGTGGCCTTTATTTATGCCCAGAACACTTTTAAAAGGCTTTAAAGGCACCAAAGCACAATCCTGATTTCTACTGTTTCCCATTTGGAGTAGCCACAGTGAACTGATGGCCGTGTTTAGTTCTGCAGTCTTTGCGTTTATACAGGCTTGATGACCGGCACTAGGAGCACACTCAAGGAGCGCCCCCTGGAGGCTTTATTCTTCAGGTTAAAATAAGGCACTAGCAAGAGCTTTAGTGTGTTTCCGTGTGTGTGTGTGTGTGTGTGTGTGTGTGTATTTCCCCCAGCAGTAGGGGGCAGTATTTTTCCTTACGTTCAACTTAAATGAGCGGAAATCTGAGGCCGGAATGTCTGAGCGTGTGTGCGCGAGGATTTCACATTAATTAATATGGGAGCGAGAAAAAGCTGCATTCCATTCCATTTTCTAAAAGCCCAGTTCCGAAGTATTTGTCAAAGCAAGAACCTTTGCGATTTGTGCGCGTGCAGTTGCCGCCGCTCCCCCGAGGGACCAATTGGGTGAGGCCAGGAGTCAACGAGCCTCTCTGAACATCCATTAAGCTGCCCTGTTGCTCCCAGTTCCCCATGAATCAACCCTGCCGTGAAGCATCGCCTCCATAAATCCCACCGCCGCCGCCGCCGCCTCCACGCTGCTCGTCCTCTAAAATGCCACGCTGCCGCCGAGCAAAACAGGCTGCGACAGAAAAATCCAAACTGTTTTTGCAAGTGGCCTGAACCTGCGTCAGACTCGCCGCTTGTTGACTCGGCTGCTGCTGCTGCTGCTGCTGCTGCTGCTGCTGCTGCTGCTACTGCTGCTGCTGAAGGTTGTGTATGTGGCCTATATTCGGGAATTAGTCCCTTCGGTTAGCGGCTGACAACAAGCTGTGTATATTGTGTTGAGCAGCCTCAGGCCCTCGAGCAGTGTGTGATTTGGCCAGTTGCTAACACACGCACGCGCACACGCACACGCACCTCTGCAGCCTCACACGGTCATGAATAGTGGCATTGCCGCTATGTTAATTAACCTGCAGAGAGACAGACAAGCGGCTACAGTTGAGCCCCTGTCTGTCTGCGGTGGGACCAGACCTTGAGTGAGACGGGTTATATTAGTTCAAATTAGCGGTACAGTGGCACATTTACTCTGCACACGCGCTCATGTGCGTGTGTGTGTGTGTGAGCGAGTACACTTTCCCGTTTTGTCCCTAAAATTAAAAACGCCGCCTGCTGAATGTCGCTATGCGTGCAAGAAGGTGTAATCTGTCCCTGTGTGACAGGCAGAAATCAAATCTCTACATGGGTTGAAGATGACAGACATGTCGATGTGCGTGGCTCTGATTCAGTATAAAACAAGCTCTATTGTGTGTGTTCTTTTTCTCTCCTCTCTCGCTCTGCAGAGCCTGGGGACGCCGAGCCGACTCGACGGCAAGAAAAGGTGAGTCCGTCGTCTTCGTCGCTCCATCACTCCTCAACCTCTCTCGCGTCTCTGCGTTGCGCTTCTCCTCTGAAATATTCCACTCAAACGCTTTGGCGATGCGGCATCAGCATCCGTTCGGAGCGAAGTGTAGTTCAGATGAGTGATCCTCTCCCTTCACCCGCTGCAAAGTAGCCCACGTCCCCGCTGGAGGAGGCGATTCAATTGCCTCTCGGCGCTGTGTGCTGTGTTTTCGCCACAGAGCTCGTCAACTGAAAGCTTTGCTGGAATTTTCAGCGGGGCAGCCGTTTTCTCTCGAGCAGGGCACATTTCCTGGAATGCAGTGTTTTGGCCTGGGGTTGGTTCGTCTTTTGGGGGGCGGGAGACCAGGCCCAACAGGAGCTGACGCAGGTGTGCGAGCCGAGGGAGTTGTTGTAGTTCACCTTGTTGTAGTTCATGCAGTGCCAATGCAGGTCGCTCTTCTGTTAGTGCTGCGGACAGGATGTACGCGTTTTGAACTGATTTTTCAAGTCATACAACAAAAAGAGCGGAGTGCATCATTGATAGCGCCACCTATCGTGTGCATCGCACTCGCTTTTTTTTCTCAATGGAAAAATGCCACCTTTCTACGTTTGTGAGCATTTTTACATGAAAGGGAAATTTTTCAGCACGAGCAAATGACCTGCTTTGTGAAGACGCGCAAGTTCCGTCCTTGGGATGAGATGGCTGCTGTTGTCCTTGTGGCCTCCTCGCACGGTAAACTAAACTACAAGGACGAAAAAAAAACAAATGTTCTGAACGTCACTGGCTGCGAGTTATTTCACAACCATCAGTGACGTGGGCTGGGCGAGGACGCGGACAGAGCGAGGTGCGCTGAGGCTGCCGCAGCTCCTGCCGCACAAGGTGTCCTCTGCATGAGCTGAATCCGGGGGCCCTGGGCTTTCTGCGATGGCAACGCTCTTCTCCGAGTCTTCACTTGTGACATCACTCGCAGCTGCAGTGTCTCCCTCGCTCGGTGCCACCGGCTCGAGTGCCCAGGCTCCACTGATTGCTCAAGTTGTGCCTCTGTTGCCCGCCGGTGCTGTTTGGGCTTCTTAGAGGTTCGAGGGCTTCACTCATCATGTCCTCTGCTGCGCACACAATGTGCTGACATCTTCCTTCTTTGGGAGGGGCTTGTCTGAAAACACCTAAGTACTCTGCTGCTCAGCCTCTCAACCGGGCCTTTCAAGCGTCAGTACCCTAAGGACGGGTGGGTTTTGATACAGTGTGTTCTGCATGCGCGGCCCTTCTCACCTCACTGCCCCCCTGTGGCAGATTGTTTGCGTTGACACCTGGCACTTTTGTGTGTCTTGCATTGTTGTCGGTTTTGACGATTGTAATTTTGTTCTGGGACTCTCCTCCTCCATCCCCTCCCTCTCGCACAAACCCCTGCTGCAGGCCCACCAACACTGACATTTCTGCTGGTGTGCAGTCATTTTTCTTTTTTATTTGATTGTGAAAATTGTTCTTCATTTTTCAGTTTATGACAAACCATTCTGAAGGCTGTCCATCATTTGACATACTGCAATTGACACCCGTGTTTGCTTAATGCTGGCATGTTCACTAAAGTCAAGTTTCCTTTAACTTTAGTGTGTATTAGTAGAAGATTTTGAAAAATAACATTTAATTGCTGCTCGTATTTACATTTGTCAATCCAAATAAATAAATAAAGGAATAAAACTTTTACATAAGCACGTCACTAAGAAATAATTCCCCCTCTGTCACCGCACACAACGCACCGTTAAAAGTCCACATGTCACTAAAATAAATCCAAGTTCCCTGTTCTCTTGTAAAACATGAAATCAGCATGGAGTCTGGACTGAATCAATTTCTTCCAGATGACCGAGGGATCAGCCTCTGCCACATCATTCACCTTCCTCTTACGGCTCAACCACACCCCCAGCTTAGCCTGGCTTTAAACAAAGTTTAAAACCTGGCCTTTCCTTTTGCTCTGGCAACTGTAGTTAAAACCAAAGATAGAAGAGTGTTTGTTCAAAACCTCCTGGCATCGGGTAAAAACTCTATCTAAAAAGAAGAAGAAGAAGAAGAAGAAGAATGCATCTCATTCATAGCCATGCTTCTGGACACTCAAGGTCAATAAAAACATAAAGGAAAGTAACAGTAAAACATTGTCCACAACACAAACTGATTAGAAGTACTAATGTTGGCATTCACATCCGCACCTGAACATCTCTCACCCTGATTGGTGCTTCTTCCCTTGGTTTCAATAACACAATAAGTACAAGTTTGTAACATTACTCCTTGTTCTGATTGGACATTGATCTTTTGTTTCAAACACAGTAGCACTAGTGAGGCTCAAAGCCAACCTGGTGTGTCAGCGTCCAACATTTTGCCGACAGACACGACCAGAACAGAGTGTCTTTTAGCCAGTGATGTGTAAAAAAACAAAAAAAAAACTTCAGGTGTGTGTTCAGATTATGGAAGTAATATCAATGTAGTTCTTTTGCATGGTCCGCAGCAAGACAAACACAGAGTGCTGTTTGTTCTCTCCAAGCCTCCTCCTGGCTCCTCGGCGCAACAATCCACAGAGACGCACATCTGTGTGTCTGGCTCATCTGTGTACGAGCCAGAAGAGCGTGTGCTTTCATAGCGGACCTTGGAGCTGTCACTCACTGCATTTTAGTACACCTTCCACACTGTCTGTGTCTAAGGCGAATGACTCTCACCTCTGCACTCATGTCACTGATGTTGCTGCTGCTGCTGCTGCTGCTGCTGCTGCTGCTGCCTTGAGTAATGGAATTGTCAGTAGAGTGTTGACTGAGTACCTGGCCTTGAGAAGACTCAGTATTGCAGATGGCACTCTCACAGCTCTCGCACGTGTACTGACCAATTGAACTGACTCAACTGGCATTATGGATGGATGGCACATTTTATGGGGTGGAGATGGCAGTAAGATAAGAACACCCATCATGTGGTAGTAGAGGCGCTGTTGAATCTGTCATCAGCCAATCAGTCCAGCAGGCTCTTCTGTTTGCTGTCCACCGTGCTTAAATGCATATCACATCCTGTAAAGTAAGGATGTGTGACACTGCATCTGATCATCATCCTGAATAGCCTCAATTTGTTTTGCAGGGATGTCAAATTTTCTGAAAATCTGGCACCCTGTATTCCTGCGCCGTCCACTCTCAGGAATCGCCCAGCCTCACAATGTACAAAGCCTTCAGCACCGCAGGGCGAATCTCCTCCACCCTCGGCACCCTTCCTCTGCCCTGCTACCCGGGAACTGAAGCCTTCCTTCCAGTCTTTGGAGCTGCTCAGCTCACAAACTGTTGCCGCGTTAAGTAATAAGTGAACCCAACATGTGTCTGCATGGCAAGGACACAGCTGTCACCTTGTCGTTGGCTTCAGAAGGCCTTAGATTCCAACCAGCCCCAGTCATCAGTGTGCTGGATGAAGCCCTCGGCACCTCCTGTGACAGCCAGGACCAGTCTGATTGAATAGTTTCAAATTGTGAGATCAGACGCTCCTGTTCTCCTCATCACTGAATTAAATTGATTTCATTGATTTTGGGGGTCCCCATAATGCTCTGCACTATGACATAGTTCTGTTTGAGACGTGATCACATGATCCCACACATAGCTATACCCGGATGCTCATCAGTATTTCGTTAGGACAGAGTTGATCATCAGTATTTCGTTAGGACAGAGTTGTTGCCTAGAATCATCGAGCTTGCTGTGTGAGTTTGCAGTGTGGCACCATCGTCATGTCAGTCAGAAGCAATCCAGTCTGTCGTTTAGCTGGACTCTGCTCGGATCCAAAGCAAACTTGCACCACCTCTTCCTTCTTATTCTCGGAAGTTTTAGTCAGAGCTTAATTGGAGTGTCGTACGTGACGTGGTTTTAATCGGCTTGGTGTTCAATCTGATTACATGCAGTCCCAGTGAACCGCATCTGTGAGTGTGTTTAGAGATTTGCAATGAGATGGTCAGTATCACCATTTGAAGCCATACCTGTGCTTACATACATATTCAGAGCAGCGATGTAAGACGAAAAAATAGTGACCGGTCAAACTAGGGCTGGTCGATGTGACGATATATATCGTCTGGACGATAGAAAATGTCCATCATTTAAAATGAAGCTCTATCGTTTATATCGCAGTGTCGCAAAACATGCTTTACGGCAGTATTTTACGTCACCGAAGCGCCACCCGGCAAGCCAAGGCATGCTGCAGCATAGGCAACTTGGCGACTTTCTCGCTTAATCTGGCGACTTTCCAACTCTCCATGGCGACTGTTTTGTCAAAAGCGACTAGCGGCAAATCTAGCGACTTGTCAAGGCCGGCATGAAAGCACGTGTCGTTCCTCCGCAGTTCCTGTTCTTAGCGAGCAGCGGGGGCTGCCGCGAGCCCCTGCCCCACCCCAAAGTTGTCGAAAAACGGTCCCCGCCTCGAGAGTCGAGGCCCGCGTTGCGCCGCAGTCTTGGGCAAATGCAGTCAGGAGAAGAGCAGAAGAGACCCTCACCACTCCGCGATCAGGCAGCAGATGAGTCGCACACGCTGATCCCCTGCTCTTTACAGAGCGGGATGTAAATGTAAAGGTTTATTCATTGTCACACTAAAATAAGTCACTGCATTTGACACACAACGCCTCAGTCACTTCCTCACCCTTAATTACAAGAACTTATGCTCCAACAGCAGTCCTCTTAAATTGACACTCACAAGCCAACACTAGTGCGCATTGAAACACAACTGAACCTCTTTCAGACAAAATTCCAGAAAATGTCAATCAAAATCATATAAAACAATACTTTGTTTATAAAATAATAATGGGTATATTGTAGTAAATATATTCAATATAATTATTTTAGGGTTTTAATTAATTGATTTTACCAAAAATGTGCGACATTGTGATGTCCTATCAGGATATAAAATTAGCTATATCGCCCAGTCCTAAGTCAAACTATGTTTTGACCCTAAGGCAGTACACTTCCCGCTCAGCTGAATGGAATGTAGCCTGGTATCCGACCGCAACGTCACTCGATCATCCAAGTTTCACGTCTTTTCATCTCCCATGCTCTTGAAGATGAAAACATCACGCATGCAAACATGGCGTGCGAATACAAACGCGTCAGTTTGTGAATGAAACGGGCACGTCGGAACGAGGTCTAAGGCCCTTCTAAATGATGCAGCGCTGTTTGGTTTGATTGAAACCGACATGAAAGAAGCTTCACGTGGAGCTCCTCCTGCCGCTGCTGCTGCTCCTCCTGCTGCTCACACAAGCTCTCACCACCATTGGACGCCCTGTCAGCCTGTCACTGCAGCGCAGGGCACATCACCGTGTTGTTGTTGTCAACACTGGATGGCTTTGCTGCTCAGGCTGAATAACACACACACACACACACACACACACACAATGGGTTTAAAAAAGCAGCAACAGCATAATGTTCATTTCACTGGAAAATCACATGTAGATTAGACTTAGTGGAGTTTATTAAAATTCCCGAATGGTGAGAACGATGTTCCATTTTGTTCGATAAGACGCACGCACGCACGCACACAGTGGGACCCAGGGTAGCGATCAAGAATAATGGCCTGTGGCTAGGCGTTGCCATGGTGATTGAAAGGAGGAAGGCAGCGGGGAAAGTGGAGCTGATGTTTGGTGATGGAGACCAGTGTTTCTTCTCAGGATGCTCCTCCTCCTCCACTCACCCGCTCTGTGTTTGCCTCTGCGCCCCAGCATCCCTCTCTCACGATGAAGACATTCAATGTCGCAGCACCTCTGCAGTTTACGCAGTGACATCATGAGGTGACGTGACCTCCAGTTGGTGAAGTTGGGGTGTCGAATGTGAATTGACGATAGATGCACACAATCAGGGGGTAAAACCACGCCGCGGTGTCATTTCTTAGGTTGCCGTCGGAGCTGCTGAGCTCGTCTGATGTCAGGCAGACCAGCTGGCTCAATAAAGCCTCTGTTAATCACGGAGCATTTTCAGTCAGCGCGGCGAGCTGCTCCCCCTCGCCTGGCCGCTGAGTCTCAGCCGCAGCAACTGCTGACGCGCAGCATTGTTACAGCAGTGGGCGACATGAGGCTGAGAGGATTGGGATTGGCGGGACAGAGGGAACCTGCAAAGAATTTTGGAAAAAAAAGCAATTGAATTGAAATTGAATGACACCACAGCAGAGTGACAGATGCTGGGTGTCGCCCCTCATCATGAGGACAGGAGCGGGTGTCCCTCGGCAACCGCCCGGCGGTTCGACAACATCTGCCGCCAGCAGTTAGGAATAAATCATCAAACAAGGCGTTCTGCTCAGAGAAGAGCCCGAGCTCCACAAAGTGCCCAATTTCTGCTGAGCTTTAAATTGCCCTCTTCGCATTAAAGTCCAGTGTCTTTCTCATGTGAAAGCCTGGGCAAAATGCTCATTTTTGAGTAGAAGTTTTCCTTCGTATTGTTATTATTATTATCATTATTATTATTATATATATATATATATATATATGTATATATATATATATATGTATACATATATATATATATATATATATATATATATATATATATATATATATATATATATATATATATATATATATACATATACATATACATATATATATTATTATTATAATTTTTTTTTTTAGCGCAGTTGCAGTTATTTTATAACACTAACAACCGTGTGAGGCAAGAGTGGGTCGACAAAGTGAGGAAGAGTGAGGAAGAGTGAGGTGGAAATGGACGGATGAGTCAAAAAGCATCCAGACAGAAGCGCTGCAGTTAGTGTCTCCTGTGTGTGTGTGTGTGTGTGTGTGTGTGTGTGTGTGTGTGTGTGTGTGTGTGTGTGTGTGTGTGTGTGTGTGTGTGTGTGTGTGTGTGTGAGAGACCTCAGAAGCCCTCCATCTCACTCACACACTCAAGTGATCTCACACACACACGATCAAGGACAAAACCTACACCGGCACAGCGGGTTTCTGTGCGAGTTACATAAAGTTTTTATGCTTGCATTAACACAATGTTCCTCGTCAGTTCGATACAGACAGTCATCTGAGCAGCAGCTATTAGTGTGAACTAGTCGTTGGTTGACTAGTTGCTACACTCCAGTTTCCTGTTTCCTCCTGAATAAGAAGCAGAAACAAACCTCTGAGCTTGTCTTTGCGACGGTGAGGTGAACTGACTCACAGTTCTGCACTGTTGCATCAGCAGGAACAAAGCTGCTGCCTGACCTCTTCCACCTCTACCACTCTGTAGCCTCTCCTCGCATCGATCGTCACCTCCACTCTCCATGGCTTGATGTTTCTCCGCCGTTTAAATCAAACCTGTGCGAAAGGTTTTTTTTTAGTGTTCGGATTTTTATTTCGAAGAGTTTTGTGAAAGTTAAGCTCCACCAGGAGGACCTGTGTTGACGTGGCTGCGTGTGGAGGAGGATGTGATGCGTTCAGTGGCTATATTATGTCAGAAAACAATAACACGCTAATTACCAAATTACTAGTAGCGCTTTAGTCAAACTTCACTTATTATCCAAACATCCCATCGTCACATTTGTCTATCCACGTACCCCTCCATCTCCAGTTTAGCCTCCATCCACCCAGAAATATGTACATGGCAGATATAAACGTGTGTGCCTTGCTCTCCATCACACATTTGTGCGCGCACACACTCACACACGTCCATGAAGCCTTCTGCTACTTTTTGGTGCTGCTCTGCAGGTGCAGTTACATAAAATTGTTGAGCAAATTATTCTATATTGTATACACAGATGCTGATGTTGTCACATGCATAGATGGGGAGGTTAGGACCAGAGCAGGCGAGTGAAAGAACAGAGCAATGCGCGCATGCATGCACGCACACGCTGGTTGCACGCTGGTTGTGTCCCACTGATAATCCTATCATCAGCCTATCAATTTTAGTAGACCACTGTGTTTTGTTTCCCTTGCAGAAACTCCTTGCTTTCTTCTCCATATGTACTTGTTTTCCTACCAACCTACCTACAAGCAGAGCTTTTATTCTTGGGTAAATTCCTTGGTTCCCATCCTGCCACTGAGTTCATGAAGTCTTAAAATGCCATTTTACTTTTCTTCTTGCACGTATCTCACAGGTCTACATCAACGTATGTTTCTTACATTAGCGGCCCTCAACCTTTTTTGCACCACGGCCCGGTTTAATGTAAGACAATATTTTCATGGACCGGCATGTAAACTGTGGTATTTTCTAATTATGATAATAAATGTGAATCCACTATTAGCAACATCCTCCTAACATGGCAACAACATAACATGGCAACATACGCCTTTTTTCTTTCTTTCTCAATACTCCAAAGGCTGCTGGTCTTTTAATGCATTGTGCTTGGTCTCTGAGTGGCAAAGCAGTTTTGAAGGCTTCATTAGAGAGCCGGTCGCTGCATGTTAAGCAGAGTGGGATTGTTGCGTAGGATTCTTCTGTCGAGATGAGATCCGTGTTAGTGGTTGGACTCCTGGTGTTGACTGTTGCTCTCTTTTTCTTGGAGGTCTTGGGCTCTTCTGTCTCCTCACTGGGCCTTTTCCCCTTCGCAAACAATCTTTCCATAGATGTTTGTTTTCACTCATGTTGCTCGCTAGCTTGCTGGCTCATGGGTTTAATCTAGTGGTAACGTATCGCGTGACCAAGTCGAGCGCCTTGCCGTGCGTGAAGAGTTGAGCCGTAGATGGATCTCACGGAGAGAATCCGGTAATTTTTCAAAATAAAATCGTTCAGACTCGGAGCATAAATAAAACGGAAGTAATGTAAAGGAAGTTAACTGTTCTTTCTGTGCGGCCCGGCACCAGATGTCCCACGACCACCGTCTTACATGACGTGCCAACACCTTTTCCTGTGTGCTGTGAGTTGGACCACTGCCTTTCATCTCATTCATCAACCTGCGTCTCCAGGCTCTGTCTGATAATCACCCACAGTGTCTTCCACTTTATCTGTGGATATGTTTGGATCTACGCCGTCACTCCCGGCGCGCTTGATCTCCTGTTCATTTTCGCTATTTTTTCGCCGCAGGCTGTCGGCAGGACAGCCGCGCAGAGGAAGCGACACTCTTCTCGGTCTCTCCTCCCTTTTGGAACAGCAGCTGCGCATGAATTTACAGCAGTTGCACTGGAGCTGGCCGAGAGCCTCCTGGCTGCCGTCTGTGTCGGCTGGAGGAACGAGGGGAGCCGCGCGTGTTTGCTAACACAACCTGCTGACACTGGAAATGTAATTGCTACCAGTGGTTAACTCGGCGCACAGCCCCTTCAGTCTCTCTTAAAGGTCTGCAGACGTCACCCAAAATGCCCGTTGCCTCCTCACAGAAGGAAAATACTCGGCGTCTCTGGCTGCACCCCGGGCGACGCGGTGGCGCAGTGGTTAGCGCTGCAAGGAGGTCGTGGGTTCAATTCTGGCCATGAGGCCTCTCTGTGTGGAGTTTCCATGTTGTGACTCTATCTACGTGGGTTCTCTCCGGGTTCTCCAGCTTCCTCCCACAGTCCAAAAACATGCATGTGAAGTGGATTGGAAACTCTAAATTGACCGTAGGTGTGCACGTGAGAGCGAATGGCTGTTTGTCTCTATGGCTCTGCAATGAACTGGCCCCTTGTCCAGGGTGTCACCCTGCCTTCGCCCTATGACAGCTGGGATAGGCTCCGGCAGACCCGGTGACCCTGAACTCAGGAAAAATTGAAAGTGGATGGATAGATGAATGGATGGATGGCTGGACCCTGCTAGAAAAGAACCTGCCGTAAACTCAAGAGATTACACGTGGAGCAAAGAGTTATAAAGTAGAATCCAGTAGAATAGAAGCCTTTATTAATCCCACATTAGGGAAGATTTTCATAATTACAGCAACGACATAGTGCAAAAGAAAGAAAACTATATTGATAAAAAGAAATAAAGAAATAAAATAAACTATATAGATTGATATAGATAAAGACAGCATTTTTCAACCTTTTTTACATGGAAAAAAATCCCACACAGCACCAATGACCCCGTTTAGCCAAATATAGTCTCTTCATTTATTGATACTCACTCAGTGTGAAACCTTGGCCTGTTTAGATGCACTCAAAGCTGATCCTGGGAGGCCCAGTCACTCAACAATGGAATGTTTTGGGGGGTGTTTTTTTTTACCGTTTAAGTGAAATTGGATAATTTTTCACAGAATGACATTATCTCACAGCACACTAGTGTGCCGTGCTACAGTGGTTGGAAAACACTGGATTAAAAAAAAGGAAAAACAAGATATTTTCATCATATGGACAGTTGTCAGTCTGCCATCATGTTCCCTTGATGTCGGAGGACGAGGTGAATTGCATCTGTTGGCCTTGCCGCTGATCCCGAAGCCCTTCGGTCTTTGTTCCGTCCACCCAACCTTTGTCATTTATCTCCTCATCTCCTGTCACGCTCGCCACCCAAAGATCATCGAACGAAGGAGCGAAACCTCTCCCTCTCTCGGTACCGCAGTGCGGTCTGTCGGTCGGAGACGTGTGCATTGGGAGGCAGGTGCCATGTTTGTTGCGGCTGGAGGCGGGAGGGAGGAGGAAGGGGGCGGCAGGGGAGCGCTCGGGGCCCAGTTAGCGCCGTGGCTCTGGGGCCACATTCCCTCTGATTGATACCAGTCATCTGCTCTGCAACCCTCCCCAAGGTGCTTCTAGGAGAGAAAACCACCCACACTGCGTGATTTCTCCAAGTTAACACACACACACACACACACACACGCGTACAGCGATGCAGCTTAGACTACTCCTCGTGACTACATGTATTGGTGGTGGTGAGTCATGACGGGCGTCGAGACGGCCGTTAAAGACCATGGAGGGAGACGCTTCTCGCTTTCCTTCCGCTCTTAAAAGGCAGCGCCGCTCAGCAGCTCCAAGTGTCAGCTCAGTCCAGGGCTTCCATCGCTGCGTGGAATTGACGGTGGTCCGCCGCCGCCACGGCAAAATAAGCCGCCTCTACATGTTGGAACATTAGAAAGTACATCGCATGAATTATTCCCTTTCATCCGATGGGTTTTAAGGTCAGTGCAAATCATTTTTTAAGCCATTAAGGGGCGTCGTTCGGCTTGCCGGTCCACAGATAATACATTTTTTGTTATCAGTATTATTGTTAAGATAATAAATGCAATGCTTTCAATTTATTTGTGTGTGAAATAAAAAGCAACTCCATTTTATTTGGCACCATTAAGTTCCCTCTGTCCCTCTCCAACTTGAACATGTGGAGCGTGTCAGCATGTTTTGCATACTGGTTGTGATGTTGTCATTAGTTTTTCCTTTGCGCCGCTCATTGTTACACCGGCACTCAGTCGGCTAATTGCGCGTCCTTATGGTGCCGCCTGCAACTCAGCTGTTCAGGTGATTTTTGCACGGTGGCAGTCAGGCAGTCAGAGTGGGCAGAGCGCTGCTACTGTTGCATCTGTTTCAGCCGACAGTCTGGACTCTCTGTACTCTCCCCTCCCGAGTGGTGCGCTCAACTACGTTTAAAAGTCCAAAATCGTGTGAAAGTGAAGGCGGCGGTCCGCCTCGGATCCAAACAGCCAAAAACACGCTGATAATGTTGCAACGTGCGCATGGATGGACGTCGGAGCGTTTTTTTTTTCCGTTTATTTGTTTTTTCCTTTCCGCTCACACAAAAGTAGTCGTAGCTGCAGTATCCCTCCTCCCCCGCCTCCCTCCTTCACCTGTTGGCGCTCAATGGGAACCATGGCAACAGGCAACTGTGAGCCAGTAAGGGGTGGGGGGAAGTGAGCCAGCGGTGGCTGCGGCTGGCTGCGACTAGGCTCGTCTTCTCGCCAGAGGCTGGCGCAGCGTTGCGGCGCTGGGTGTCGGGAGCCGTCGAGTCTCAGCCCTGGCAGACGCACACTTCCTGTTCACACCCCTGTCTTCCCTCGTGTGTGTGAGAGAGAGAATATTTGTTTGTCTCGCCTGAAGTGCTTTCAAGTCACCCGGAGAGCGGCACTGTGACTCCTTGAGCGTCTGAACCATCGGTTACGGAGATGTGCGGGAACTGGATGGATGGAACTTCAAGTTCGTCAAGCAAAACAGACATTTTTGGTAAAAAAAAAAAAGGCCGAAGCTGATTCCGGTGTGATGATTCAAATGTTATACATTAATTACGTATTGTACCCTAGAAATGAAGGAAGCTGAAAGTCAGTCAGCTGCGTCTCGCTCACTCAAGATGATACACACAGAATTTCTTTCACGGAAGAAAGTTACTTATTTTACTGAATGTTCCTTTTTCTTTAAAGGTCGAGTGTGTGTCATTTTTCAGGAAGCTCTGTATTTAAGGAAGCCCACCTGACAGCGTGTCTAATATCCAGGTCACTGTCAGACGGACATCCTTAAAAAATGGCGGCGCAAGATGGCAGCTAACTAGGAGCAAGACCCTTATTGCCCTATGCATATTCTTATATATTTGAGAACCATTCTAAGAGAAGGAAAAACCAAATGACTTTTATTGTACCGTGAGTATATACCTTTATTAATGTATTTATGGGCTCAATGTTAAGATACCAAGATAAAAATCATAAATCAAGCCACATTTTACACACTGGACCTTTAAGAATAAGGGGGGAATAAAACCCAGTGATTCTCTTGCCTCCGTGGCTCACAGTGAGTCCCGTTTTTCACAAAAGAGGCTGCTACAGAGTTTTCTGAATACAAGTTTTTTTTTTCTCTCCTTGAGAACTTGCATTTAGTCCAGCTGGATTAATGTTATTCGGCAATACTGCACATTTTCAGCGTTCCTCATAAATGATGGGATATCGAGATGCGGTTGGGACCGTTATTTCCTCGTGGTGCCATTATTGCCGCCACAGGCGAGAGGCAGCATTGTCTTGATTTCTATGGAAAACCCCTCCGCGGTTGATCATCAGATTTCATATTTTGATCTCCAGCATTGTGCCAGGGACGTGGCGTCGGGGCTCAGGGAGCGGCCGCACAGCTGCTCGCTGTCAGCGTCGCAAATAATAGCAATTATCGTCAAGCTGTCAAGCCCCATGAGCAGTGTCCGCACCAGAGCTGGCCAATATCCTGCTGCGACGGCGTCTGCTCTGTGAGCCTCCTCCAGCACTGCCACTCATGCTCCGTGCAAGATGATGGCGGCCAAACTGCTCTGCAGGAGCTCATAAAAGCGATTACTGACAATATTTTAATTGCAATATTTATTGAGGAATCAGACACGATCTGCACTGTGTGTTTGTGAGGTCCTTGGTTTTTCAAGAGCCTGCGGTGCTTCGACGAGGCACAGCAGGAGGTGGAAGAGATCCAAATTCTCCACGCTTAATGTGTGAATTTCATTTCCAGTTGTTTTTCCACAAATGAAGATTAACAATGAATATAACATTTTCCTGTTTTATGAAAATGCTTCAACATTGGGGCGTTTCTTTCTCTATTATAATGGGGTTGTTTGTAGATAGGATGGACAATCTTAACTCGTCTTTTCCTTCAAACTGTTCCCTTTGGGGTTGCGAGTTGTGTCAGTTGGGAATAAAGAAATTAACGAATATCAAAGTGACATTGGTCCATTTTTGAAGAGCCTCGTCAGACATGTGCTGTACGTCTGTATTTGTCTAACATCAGCAGAAGAAGATGGCTGGCGTGCTTGACATTTCCCTGCTCTGCATCTACTGTTGCTGGTGGCTCCTGTTGCAGCATTTCAGCAAAAAACAAAAGTTTCCCTGTAATTCAAAAAGATTTTGCTCCCCAGTTACTGTATTCCAACATGCGCATAGCGGTGGAAACGCTGCTGCTCGCACTCTGTTGCCAGTAAACACAGGAAGTGAAGCGGTTCGCTGGTTTTGACTCTGTGTTGACTTCATCAGCCTGTCGAACACACTGAAACTGTTTCAAATTAAAGTCCCTTCTTGCCTTCAACTCTGGTGTAACACATGTAAAGGAAACCGTTGTGGGAAACTATCAATTTGATACAATCTTCCCGTCACTTTTGAATTAAAAACACATGATATCTCGCAGATGTTTTAATTGCTAACCATGCAACAGCCCCCTACTGGTAGAAATTGGTACTGTAGCCTGAGATTTAGCTTTGAACGATGATGAGAAAACAGACGGTTGGTGATAAACTTGAGCAGGAACTCACGACTAACACTTCCCCGGTGAGGATTCTCATTTTAACAGCAATGTCCTCAATTTTTCTTTTTATCGCATTTTCCATTTTTCATTTTGCCACAGCCTCCTCCTGAGTGACGGCAAATTCACATCCTCGCCAACCTCCTCGCTCGAGCTGTCACCTCTGCTCGCCTCGCTCCCTTTTTTGTTCTCATCCCTTTGAAACTATGGCCCCTCCTCCACCACGGTTTACACAAGTGTGTGTGTGTGTGTGTGCCGCGCGCCACTGATATCCGCGCGTACGTCTGCCACCCCCCACCAAGCGCATCCAGCCTATCCTTTCTCGTAAATTACTCCCTCGCTCATTCACTTGCTTGCTCTCCTCCGTGTCCGTCCCTGCGTGAGTGTGTGCTATGTGTGTGTGTGTGCGCGCGTGCGCGGAGAAATGCATTGCGATGCGGTCGCCGGCAAACAGGTGTTCAGCACAGTGCGCTCTGGTGCTGTGAGGAGTGGAGGCAGAGCGGCGCAGCCAGGCTGGGGCATCTCAGCCAAATGTCCCCTGAAGATGATCCAGTGGTCTGAGGAGCCGTGAAGGAGCCGCTTCTCTTCTCAGTGAGTATCGCCAACACCACTCAACCAAGTGAGAGGATCTGTGTGGACTTCTGAGAAGTTTTACGGGCTGGGTTTGGACGAGGCAGAACGGTCCTGAGGATTTACGAGTGCAGTCCGATTCACTCTAAAATGTTCCTGCAGGGCAGCTGCTGCCACCGCTGCTGCTGCTGCTGCTGCTGGTTCTGCTGCTGCTGCTGCTGCTGCTGCTGGTTCTGCTGCTGCTGGTGCTGCTGGTAGACAGGGTTGTGTTAACGCCGGACAAGATGTTAAGTGTTGCCATCGTCTTCCACCGCGGCTGTGTGGAGTCGTCGGGAAGCGGCCGCACTGACGGTTTCTGCTCTAGATCGCCGGCGGCGCGTTCACGTGCGTGTGTGTGAAAGTTTTGCCGTCAAAGAGGAGGAGAGACGGACGCTGTGAGAACTCTCTGAACATTTGTCCGTCCTGGTTCCTTCTGGAAATGAAAGAAAAGCTGCTCTTGATTACTTGTTCTTCCTCTTGGCTTGTGCGTGCGTGCGTGCGTGCGTGCGTGTGTGTGTCAGATCAGACGGTGAGATTTCTCGGTTTGGCTCCTACAGGTGGAACCAGCGGACCTCAGGAGATGCTCTGATCAACGACCTGAAGCCGCTGCTTTACACGGGAACCCCCCGATCCTCCATCATCTTGGACAGGTGAGCAACACACTCGTGCACTCACGCACACGCTTTTGTTCTCACCTCTTCCCCCGGCCTATTTGTCCCTGCAGATGAAAATAACAGCCAACTGTGCAATTTATTATTTTCCTCCACATCTGCAACTGGCCTCTTAGCAACAACAACTGAGGCTCAGGGGTATTACAGTGCTTGCGTTAGGGAAGATGCCGCTGCAGATGCGGCACTTCTCTCTCTCTCTCTCTCTCTCTCTCGCTGCGCATCACCACACAAACTTCTCGTCGCGTCCTCTGCCGCCGTCGCTGCCGCGCGTGTTTCAGCTCTGCCGCCACAAGAGACACATTTTCACAGTTTGAGTCATTTGGAGTTATTTGCAGTTGTTGCAGTGAGTGTACGCTGCGGGAATGCTCGGCCAGGGAAGATCTGTGTAGACCTCTCTCAGCCTGAACACTAACTGTTCCGCTCAATAATACTAAAAGCAAATCAGATCTTTGCAAGCTGTGCTATAGCTGCAGTGTTTGCACTAATAATCTGTCATTTATCAAGTACAGCACCTACAGCGAGGTACAGCTACTCCCACCTCGTTCTGCAATAGGCCACATTTCTATCTTTGCTGGACACTTTTTACCAAATGATTTATTTTGATATTCTATTTTACATATTTGGTTATGTTTTTTTATTTCTTCCCTACTCTTTGTTTCTGTTATCTTCTCATTGAAAGCAAAGTTAATCAGAGTCAAATGTCCTTGTTTGCTGTACAAACTTGGTGAAGAAAGCTGATTCTAATTCCGTGGTTGGTTTCCCTGTTCTTTGGGAGAAAATGTATTTGCTAGTTACCTAATAATGAGCTTTATTTTCTTCTGTTCTAGTTTTTCTTCCTGTTTTGCAATAAAATGATGAAAAAACACTCTATGCCATAAAGCACCAAGTCAGTGGTGGTTAATTTTACGTGTTCTATCGAATTAATGTGCGTTCTTGAAAAAGAATGTGGTCAAAGCATTATCTTCGTCATCTGCTAATCATAGAATATACAGTAGGGAAACATGACAGTGTGGATAACATGTTAACGGTACTTGCAAGAACTATCGTGATGCAACTTGTGTCGAGGAGGCTGCAGTGGATAGTCTGGCTTTAAACATGATGAGATCAGGGTTTATGGGACGGGTTGGACTGCCGAGGCTTGAGTGAGCCGTGAGTGATGCCACACAAGCAGTATGAGTCTCTTTTTTTCTTTGGTTTTTGATATATTTAAGTACGTGACTTGTTGAATTGTTTTTCTCAGTGAAACTCCGGAATGATTATGTCCATTAGAAAATGTCACCAGAGGCTCCATTAACGCAGCATTGAGTAGGAAATGGGCGATATCTGCTGGAACTTCCCCCTTTTGAACCTGACATTTGATTGCCACCTGTTGGACCTCTCCATGGTGCTTAAATCAACGCTAAAAGTAAATCATCTGCCCTTTTCATCTCATTATCCTCTCCCTGGGTTCGAGTCTCACGCCCACAGTGAAGCTGCCACAGCCGCGCTCCATGAAACTGTCATAAGTCGACACCATGTCACAACAGGTTGGACATGTTGGATGAGTCTGAGGGTCAGTCACCAGGCGCAGGGGAGCCGGGTGCCGAAAAACCTTGCTGAAAATGAAAGCAACTGTTTTAGTAAGCTTAGCTGTATTAAAACTAAGGTTAGTCATGCAGTCGAAAGTCATTGTAACAAGATGTAACTGAATTTTTGCTTTTCTTGAAACGTAGCAATATAACATTTGACAAGTCTATAATTAAAGAGAAAATATAGCAGAAATAGAATTATGAATTCATTAAGCAAAAACTTAATCAAGCCTGAATATTATTTTAATAAAAAATAAAATAAAATGTCGCATTAAATGAGTCCTTGATAACTGAAGCACTTTGAGATGCCTTTGGATGTGATTTAGCGCCTTACAAAGTTGATTGATTTATTGATTGATACATAGCGTTTTGTGTCTGAGATTCTCTGCTCGTAGTCTGGCCCCTATGCCTGTTTTGCCACTCTGTCTCACACACACACACACACACACACACACACACACACACACACACACCTTTCCACTGCTGGAACCAAGGTCCCCCAATTAGTTCCCTTTTTTTCCCCCTAACCTTCCACGCTGAACAATCCAACATCTGCTCCTCCAACAATGTTCTCTCGTCAGCCTGGCTTCCATCTACACACCAGCTACCTGTTGCTAGCTTCCATTCTTTTACAAGTACAGTAGCGTTGTCGCGTACGACAACATCACCCCCTTGTCAGAGCATGCTGGCCTCCCTTCACACACAGGGCCCGCCCCAGCTTTACCCCTAGCTCTGAAGGCAGAACATTGCCAAGACCGTTCGGACCCCACCCCGACCTCTTGGTTCTGTGCTTTCTGCGCACAACAACAACAAGGTGGAAGAAAGATGGAATAAAGTCGCCTCTGTCCCTCCGTCCTCTTGGTGCAGACACCTCCCGTGGCTGATGACCCAGCAGATGCAGAGCCTGCAGCTGTCCCAGACCAGGAAGTGCCCCGGCGGGCCGGCCTCCCCCAGCGCCGCCAAGCGCCTCTACCGCAACCTGTCGGAGAAGCTGCGAGGGAGCACGTCCTCCTTCGAGGACGCCTACTTCTTCAGCAAGGCGGACCGTCTCCGCAAAGCCTCGGTCAGTGGGGGTGGAGGGGGAGGAAGAGCATCGCATGGGTCAATTATGTGTGTATGTACCAGACGGACTAAGGAAGGTTCTTTTCTACTGAAGGATCAGATCGGTCGCACGGCGTTCAGTGTTTCCTCACTGTTTCTTAGATGGACTCTCGGCAGGCATGACTGTCTGCTGAAACATTTGGTCAGTGAGATTCATCATGTGTGGTGGGTGTCAAGGGTCACACTCTGTGTGTGTGTGTGCGTGTATGTGTGTGTGTGCGCCAGTCGGCCAGCTTGCTGACATTTGCAAACCCGTCACAACAGCAGACGTGCAAGGAGGAGGAGGCAGTCAAGGAGGACAGAATGTTTTCCCTGCATCTTATTGGCACGACTCTAAACGCTTAGGCTTGATAATGTCAATAAGAAACTGGAGGGAGAGTTGCTTTTATTTGCTACTAGCGGTCGTAAATGGGATGGAAAACCACTTTTCCATAAAGATCTAATTACTGGCCTGGAAAAAGGCCATGACGTGTCTTTTATTACCGTTAACTCAACGTTAAACATAAAAAAGACTTTGTAAAGCAAGCATGGACAGGACAGTCCTGCACCAAGCCATCAGGGGGCAGCACTTTTAAAACAATACACAATTGTATCGAGCGGTCTGTGTTTGACAAGGTGCTGTTTTTTTTCTCTGGCATTGTTTTATTGAGAAATGTTCTTTATTTTCTGTCTTGCAACATCTCAACAGACACAAGCAAACACTCAAAAAAACAAAAGAAGGTATTAGAAGTGACAAAATTACAAACATATGGGAGACTATTTTAAAGTAATTCATTAACTTAGTCAAGCCCTGTATGTTGTCGCTCTTCAGTCATTTGTGATGTTCATCTCGTCCTTCTCTGAGCTTCACACAGTTCAGGCGCTGCGTTTTCTTCTCCATTGTGTAGATTGGCAAAATGCAAAATGCAAAATGTAAATGGATTCTACTTGGTGAGTCCATTGATCCCCTGCTTTGCTTTTAATTCTTGGAATCGCGTGCCCGTGTGTGTGGTGCTGCAGACCATGCAGGGCAGCGAGTGTCTCTTCGAGGCCGTGGAGCAGCAGGACCTGGACACGGTGCAGATCCTCCTCTACCAGTTCTCCGCCGACGAGCTGGACCTGAACACGCCCAACAGCCAGGGCCTGACGCCACTCGACATCGCCATCATGACCAACAACACGCCCATCGCCAAGCTGCTGCTGAAGGCCGGCGGCAAGGAGAGCCCTCACTGTGAGTACGAGCCAACACACACACACAAACCCGAACAGTACTCCAGTACTTTAAGCACTCCACTGAACCTCTGAGGGTCAAGTGTCGCTGTAAATCAGACGGTGCCTCTGTTAGGCTGGCCTGTGTCTCCCCAACCTGGATCTGAATGAGCCTGATATCCCCTTACTGCTGTTCTCACACTCACACACACACACACACACTCACACACACTCACACACACACACACACACACACACACACACACATGCACGCAACGCAGACTCTCCAAAGCAGGTGGTTTATACCATAGTCCCGGGACCCCCCCACCCACCCCGTTAGCCTCCTATGTATGTGCATATGCGCGCGCGTGTGTGTCCGCACATGAGTGCACGCGCAGCCAGGCTGGAACAGTGAGTACTTTACGGAGAGCGGGAGGCCCCATGCGTGACTCTCCATCCAACAGCCCTAACAAGGTTCGTCATTTAATGGTTTAACTGTTCCAGTGATGCATGTAACACCGCGGCCATTACAGCGTGGTGATTTATTGTGCAGTGGCGGCAGCGGCGGGCGGCGGGCGAGGCCTCTCCGAGCAGCGGGCCGGTCTCTGGGCGGCGGTACAATCCCATCCTTGTAAACAAAACACAGAGTAAACATTGGCGCCGTTTTCCCTCCTGGGGGCTGCTGCTCTCTGTTTATGTCATTCCACAAGTGCCAAGTAAATCAGTCAGCGGAGTCGGTGTGTGTGTGTGTGTGTGTGTGTGTGTGTGTGTGTGTGTGTGTGTGTGTGTGTGTGTGTGTGTGTGCGCACCAGGTAAAAATCTCCATTACAACTAAGACCTTCTGCCCTCACATTTCTGCTGAGGAAAAGTCAACAAGTGTCTGTGGGCGCCAGTTAGTGGTTTAAACAGTAGTAAATGCTGCAGCATAAAGTAAAGTGCTGCATTTGATCCCAACCATATAAAATACGCACATGCATATGAAAAAATATATATACAGCAGAGGAAAATAAAAACACCGGCACGGTCATAGTTCAATGCGATGAGCGTCGCTGGTTTTATGTCTTTGATCTGTTCTATAATTCATGATGCCTCATAGTTCGCCCTCACCTGCAGTGTAAATCTTAGTGAAACTTTATGACACATTAAGACGTCAAATAAATACATGACACATTTACAACAAAACACTTGTTCCAGTGTTTCTACAAACACAAGCGATGCCTTGTGCTGCTCTGTTGCTTCACTTCAAATGGAAATAACCTCCCTTTTTTTGACGCATTTAATGTGCCGGTAAAATCAGATTTCCAGTGCACAGCAGGTGGAAACAATGCCAATTACATAAATGCAGCTTGCGCTAATCTGCCCGTGGAGCTTCACTTGGATCCTGGAAGCATCGGTGGCTGTTTTCTCTAATTTGCTTGACTATTAGCACGCTGCAGGAGGGCAGAGCAGAGTGGAAGTGGGAAGGCTTTAAAATTAAAAAAATTATCTTCAGGACATTTCGCCATCATATAACATCATTTTTATCTATTTCCTTTTTCAATGAAATCAACATTATACCAGAAAATAAGCTAGTTCTGTTAGCCAGTGCCGTATAGGGAGGTTTGACCACCAGACCCACTCGCCTCACCACTTAGCCCTCTCCTGCCGTTCTCCTCTTTCACATTTATTTGTGCGCTTCCTAACCCTCGCAGAGATAAAGGAGTCTGGCCAAATAGCAGACCATCATTTTAAGGGCACACTCCAAATCAAGGGCTTTGATTTCAAGTGCGGCCGCTTGATTACCGCTACTTCAAAGGTCTGCGCTCCGTATCCACTGGTTGAAGGGATTCACCTTGTTCTTGTTTCCCGCTACTCGTGATGAGTAATATACTGTGCTGTTTGAGCGTCGTGGAGGGCCTTCCTGTATGAATGAATGGATTCTTTATTCGTGCACCAACAGTGCCCAGCCCTGCGGGTTTTACAAGACACCAAAAAAAAAGGACTGTTACAGCCATCGCGAACAAGTCATACAGTTAAATTCATTTCACGGTCACAAAATTGAAGAAATACAATTAAAGCCTGTTCCTAAACAAAATATTCTGCCTTTTCTCCCTGGCCTGGCTAATAAAATCTGCAACAAAAACAGGTTCCAATTCCAGTTTCTCATAATCGTCCAGCTCAGCATTAAATCGAGGACATAATAACAAAGTCTGTCCTCCTCTGGAATATTACCGAACCGCTCAGCCAGAGCTGAAGGTAGTGTTCCCCATCGTAGCTGTACACAAAAATACCTGTAGTATATGTTATAAGACTGGCACCAAAATGAATGTTAAAAATCACCTGTAATACTGCAGAGACTTTGTTTCAAGCACCAGCGCTACAAATTCAGTGCACAGTACACTGTTACGAGCTGGACAAGGCGACCGCTATGTGTAGTCAATCAACATTTTTAAACTATTGTTTCATTTTTAGTGTATGTTGGGATTTCCAATGGATTGCACACGTCAAACAAAAAGCTCACTAGTTGTGTACTGAAGTCTCAGTGCCAAACGAGTTCATGGTAGCTGTTAGATCTTGGTAACTCTCTGATCTGACTGGACCTGATCTAAGATGTGTGTGCACTATTTATATCAATATACATGTATGTATGTATTTATATATTATATATGTAGACACACACACACATATATATGTATACATATATACATGTATGTATGTATGTATGTATCTGTATGTGTATGTGTATGTGTATGTGTGTATATATATATATATATACATATATATATATATATATATATATATATATATATATATGTATATATATATATATATATATATATATATATATATATATATATATATATATATATATATATATATATATATGTATATACATATATATATACATATATATATATATATATATATATATATATGTATACATATATATATATATATATATATATATACACACATACACATACACATACACATACAGATACATACATACATACATACATGTATATATATGTATACATATATATGTGTGTGTGTGTCTACATATATAATATATAAATACATATATATAATAATATACATATATATATATGTATATATATATATACATATATATATATATATATATATATACATATATATATATGTGTATATATATATATACATATATATATATATGTATATACATATATATATATACATATATATATATATATATATATATATACGTGTGTGTAAATGTATATACTGTATGTATGTATGTATGTACAAATTACAAAATAATGCATACAGCTCACGCAAGTTATATGATTATATTAACTTCACATACAATATATTGAGCTGAGGATTAGCATGCTTGAGTCTTGTGAAAACGCAGAAAGGGCTTTAATAGTATTTCTGTGATTGTGTGTGTGCAGTAAATTTAACGGCATGACTCTAACAGTCCATATAATAGCGTGGCACACAACTGATCTGCCGACCCATCCTGCAGTGGTGGGACAGTTTCCCCACTGTGCCTTGCGACTCCTTTTCAAGGGCCGAGGATCAGAGGACGCGATCAAACAGGAGAATGACATTTGGTCTAAGACACTGACGCAGAGCGGCTGGCCAGCCAGACTTTGAGCCTGGGTACACCCAGCCTTTGAACCTCTTGGACAGGTCGTCCATACACAGACTGAAGAGAGCAGGTGATAAAATGTCGCCTTGTCAGAACGGATCTGTCACTCGGAGCGGTGCTCATAAACTATTATCCATTACAGTTTGCATGACTTGATGTGAGACACGACTGCATGATTTTTGACTGTCAGAGGCTTCTGGCACATCCAGGCGGCGCCACCCATCCATTCTGCAGTGGCAGTAGATCTCATTCTTAAGGGCTCCTTTCTTTTTCTCACTAAACGTGTTCAATAGACGAGGAATAAGAGGAGCATTTCACACGTTGGCACCAGTGAATTCCTAATTCTGCCGCTTTTGTGCCCCGTCGTGACACTTGGCTGAAGCCTAAAGTGTTTGCCGTCTCGACGCAGGAGAGAATCCAGCTTTTAGCAGGAGACATTTAACTAGCTCAGTGCAGCATAAGCCTAACGCGGCGTGACGGCACTCAATGTGCTGGAGAATCAGCTTAGACAAGGGCATTAATAGAACGAATCGCTGGTTTGAGCCTCTCTGACTCACGCTTTGGTTTTATGCCTTGATGCAAAATGTCGAGACTGTTGAGCTTATTTACTGTCTGATTTCCATTTTGAGTCACCGGCTTTGCTCTCAGTGATTAATGGTGACTGTTGAACTCACAGTTGTTGTGGAAAAAAAAACACTTAAAAATAATTTATGACCACCACTCCAGAATTGCCTCGTCCTTACCTGTGCGTGTGTGTGTGTGTGTGTGTGTGTGTGTGTGTGTGTGCGCTAATTTATGAGGCCCCTGGGGCCCCTGTCCTCTATATTTAGAGTCGTCGCTTCCCTTCAGTCAGACAATGTTCTCCTGTGTGAGACAGGGCCTCCTAATTTACAGCCTTTTCAATTAGCAGCCATTAGCGGCTGGCCTGGCTCTGACACGCGAGGCCAAACAGGAAGTGACACCTTCACGTCGTAATGGGGAACGCAGCTTGTCGGCTCACTCGGTCTATAGTTTCAACCAAAAAAACAAAACCAAAAAAAACGCCACCATGCTACTGTAGAGTCGCTGGATTCTGAATTGGCAGATTGAAGATGTAACTCAAGAAGACAGACAAAGGTGTCTCCTCTCCATCACCAGACGTATTTCCCCAGACGGAGCGATTGATCCGTCTCGTGCTCATTATCCGAGTGCAGCAGGGGAAGCAGGCACATAGGCCGCCTCAAGGCCGATAATCACAGCAACTAATTAGACAAACATTGGTCAACCGCAAGCACCATCATCAGCCAGCCCTCTGTCCTGTGACAAAATACCTGGGTGCATTTCTAATGTGAGCAGAGCTACACTCCAAGAAACTGTAAGAAAAGTTTTGTGCGTTTTTAAAAGAAAATTTAAAATAGTTTTTAAAAAAAGCAGAGTCATCGGCGTTGATGGTTGATTGACGGTTGCAGAGCGTGATGCCCCGCCCCCTTAACCGACGCTCTCTACACAACCCTCGAGAACCCCTGCTAGTTCATCTGCGTGCCTGACACCAGCAGCGTCCTCTGTGCCGTTGCAGTTGTGAGTGTGGAGAGTCGGGAGGCCCACCTCAGCTCCCTGGTGGAGGAGGCGGAGCAGCGGGCGGCCGACCTGGCGGCCCAGGCCCAGAGGGACGGCCTCTCCCTGGAGGCCTGTCAGAAGGACAAGCAGCTGCGCACCTGGGAGTGGAGGAGCAAGCTGTACAAGCGCATGAGGACCGGCTTCCAGCACGCACGTGAGGCTCCGCCCACCCACCCACACACACACACACACACATCAAAAGCTAAACTAAGTCTAGGTCTAACTGACCTCCTTTAGAGGTTGTGGGGCTAGGCTAATATTTGATTAGCTTTAGCAGAGATTGTGGCACTGTAGCGCTAACGAGCCTCTTTGCCCTTGCACAGGCGCCCCGGAGGCCCCGTCTATGGTGCGCTTGAGCGTCAGCAGTAGCAGCACGCTGACCGTCACCTTCCAGGAGCCGCAGTGTCTCAACTCCACAGTGGTGACCAAATACAGAGGTACGCAGAGGAGACCGATGGAGTCGCTCGACTCGGTGCATCAAAGCTGTGAAAATGTGTCGTTCAACGCAGACGCTGTGAAGTTGTGAAAGGTGGCGCTATAGATTAAAGATGTTTACTTCCATTCGCCGTTTGTCAGACGTGATTGTGATTGCTGGTGTTCCGCTCTTGCTATCCAAGCCCCTCCCACCTGCTCATTCACTCTGTCTGTCTTTGCTCCCGGAATCCAATGTAGCAGCCTGTTTATTTCAATGCTACAGAGTTGCTCACCCGGCGCATACACCGAAAAAGTTTGCCGGTTTGAAATGGCTTCTGACTTACTAGCGTATTAAATCATGGACGCGTCAGCCAATCAGAAGTAGCCAAGACGGAGCAGGTATGTGGACCTGAGACTCAGATAATTAGAGTCGCTGATGAACCCGAGAATCACTATTTTTCATCATGAACATTTCCCACGTCGGCAGTTAAACCTTTTGTCTAACGCCTCTTTTTCTTGACACAATTTTGTACGTAAATCTTCAGCATTTCAGTGATGTACGTTTTATTCGTGGGTCATGCTGCTGGAATTAAACTAAGGCACATCGGTATTGACTCTACAGTGGAGGTTCACATTTTCAGGCAGTGTAGAATCGAGGACAATTGCCCTGAGAATGTGTTGAAATGAGCACACTCATTATGCTGTGAGTCTATTTGGGCAAGGGTAAATTTCAATACTGAGTAAACATTACTATCATTATGAAAAATATGATACATTTTGCAGCAAGGATGTTTTCCTCAACTCCACATAACCTAAACCAGCTTGAGCCCACTAAAAAATGCATTTGATGACAGCATTTCTGCTCTGCCAGAAATTTTTTTTTGATGTTTTTCACGTTTTCAAATAATCCTGTGACGGAACCAAAAAGGAAAGAATTCTTTTTGATTGAATCTGTTGAATCAAAATTTCAGCGATAATAAACAAACAAAATGGGAAGAATGGAATTGAAGGTCAGGACAAAGGCTTTGTGTGTGTGTGTGTGTGTGTGTGTGTGTGTGTGTGTGTGTGTGTGCGCGCGCGCGCGCACGTGTGCCTCAAATCCAACTCAAGGTAAAAGTCACACAGACAATTAAAGGTGGCTGCAGGACTGGGATGAGCAGCCAGAAGGTTAATTTCCTGCTTTTCTGCTGGAACTATTGATTGGTCATGAAAAGAGACGTGTTTAATGTCTGCTGATTTACTTGACCTGTGTGTGTGTGTGTGTGTGTGTGTGTGTGTGTGTGTGTGTGTGTGTGTGTGTGTGTGTGTGTGCTCAGTGGAGTGGAGCTGCCTGAAGGACTTCTCCCTGCTGGCTGGCGAGATGGTGCTGGACAATCTGCAGACTCTCAAGTACATCATCAGCGGCCTCACCACGGTAACAACAGCAGCTCACGACGACTTTCTTTTCTCTTCTCGCCATAGCCGTCACAGTTCCCGACCTGCTGCGTTTCCTTGAAAGCACGACGACCCTTTCAGCACACTGTGTGTCTACGCCTCTCTGCGTGTCCTTGTAATTAGTGCCGCCTTTTGTGCAGCACACTCGTGTGTGTGTGTGTGTGAGCATCGTGAAGGAGATGTAGATTTGTGGAGCTCTCTGCAGAATTAACGCAGCGGTCACCTCCACAGCGCTCCCAAAGAACATTCTGAGGATTGGGAAGCGGCTCTTCAATGGGAAGCTATGGAGATACACTGTGCGTTTGTGACAAGCTCCCAGGATCCAATATGGCGGCCCAATCATTTCTACATCGATGCTCACCCAGAAAAAAGCTTTTGGCTTCTGCATTATGTTGCCCATAGAGCATGTGCACTTCACACCATGCCTGTGGAGCTCGTGTGATACGTCAGGACGCACCAGCCAATCAGAACGAGCCGAGACTTTCTTGCCTTTATCTTTTTTTTAAAAGCCTATGACTTAAAAATCTTAAATTCAAAGAATCATTCTGAACCATTTTAGGTTACAGTCGTCCTCTCAGCCTTGTGGGAAATATGTTTTTCGGGCCTCATGGAATTTGTGGTTGCAGTACCTCAAGTGGCCACTGGAAATAATTGCCACGCTTCCCTGTTACCCTATCCTTGAGTGTCGCAGCGCAGACAAGACGCAAACCCAGCAGCAAGAGAAGCACGGCGCAGTGTGGAGGACGAAGCGGAGGACAGTTTGAACTCTGCAGAATCCACAGACAAACATCCGCCTCACAGCTGCTCCCTGTGTGTTTGTCGCCACGATGGGAAAACGGGCTCGCCATTGCACGTCTAGTTAGCTGTTGTGTGTGCTTTTTGTGTTGTTTTTTTCAGGGTCGCCTCTACTACGTGCGAGTGTCGGCCTACAACATGAGGGGTTGGGGTCCTCCCACGCCGTCCTGCCCCCCGTCCGCAGCTCCATCCAGTGAGTCCTCAGCCCTAAAATCCTCACCAACGCCGTTCACGTTTTTTTGTGCCTCTCCATCCGTCTGCATCGTCAATTAAAACATTTCAATCTCCCTGCCGAATTATGGCCCGTCGCGGCTGTGTGGATACATGAGGTGTAATTCATCACTTCTGACCGAGTCGTCTGGCAGAGTCGGGGGAAAACACGCACAGGGAAGGGGCCTGCGGCAGAGTCGTTCTGCAGTGCTGTGTAGTTGTGCATGGCGAAATTATGCAGGAGACACTGATTGTTGATTGACACCCAAAAAATAAATAAATAAATCATACACACACACACACACACACACATGGTGCACATACAGTGTACTCTTGTTTTGCTGTATTTTTGCTGTAGGTTGTTTGTTCCTTCTCAGCGGAGATGCAAGGGAAGGTTAAAGCCCACCCCTGCTATTTATCTCAAACGGGTCCTTTAAGGGTTTGGTCGCTGAGTGGCCCTGGTGCTACATTTTATTTTCAGGGTTGCTCACAATTCAGAGACATGCCTGGAAACCAGCTTGACAGGTGTTAGTGCCGTTGTTTCAAGTGCTTTCCTTTGTGCCTCTCTCCTCTCAACTGATGAATTGATGCACTTGAGCAATATGTTGGCGAACCTGGCGGTTTGGTGCGTTGCAGCGGTACAACTTGTTTTTGTTATTTCAAAGCTAATCCGCTCGCAGTGTGCACAGAGTCGTTGGCGCAGCGCGCCTGCTGTGTTTCACCCCGTTGTTCTCCGCCGGAACATCAGTCTCATCTCTCCGTCACGACTCACATTCAAGAGGCTCAACCTGGAGCTGTGCGTGTGTGCGTGAGTGTTTGCGCGCGCGCGCCCGCGTGTGCTTGTCAGAAAAGCGAGTGGGCGTGCAAGTTAAAGCGATTGGAGGAAGGGAAAAAAGGAACAGAGAGTGATCGTGCCACTGCATCCTTGAGACTTTCAGCCGCGGACGAGAGGGTACAAACGATAAGAACAGCTTCAAGGTAGTTTGGAAGCATCACGGTGGTCTCAGATGACCACGTGAGAGGTTCAGGGTCGTCTGTTCCACATGCTCTCAGGTCTTGAATACACTGGTGCTGCTGCAGCTTGGACACATATACCATGGTGAAGTCAGACACCCTACCACACACACACACACACACGCACACTCCAGATCCACTGCCATCCAGAAGCTTGTTCAGCTGCCTCAATGATGTTCTCCACGGCTCTTTTGCATTGCTGACCTTTTACGCGGAGGGGTCGGCAGTCAAATGATTTGCCAGTGGGAGCAGCAACATCCCGCTGGACTTTCTCTTCTTCTGTCTAGGAAGAACGTTACATTAGTGTGGCCGCAAGTTCAAGTCACGTTTCTGCCGTGAGCCCAGAAAGGAACGGCCGTCTCCCCAGTGACACTCTGTGATTAAGTTAATTATTGGGAACCAGAGGGGTTTTTTCCATCCTCTCTCCTCCAGATTTGGTCTAATGGAATGTTTGATTGTTTTTTGCATTGAGATATTTAAAGTAACATTATTAGGTCATTCATCAGCTATCCAATAGAAAAATGTTATTTTATTGTTGTTATTTGACTGTGATTTAGGCCTTTGCTTCTCAACAAATCCACATCGACCCCTCTCCAAAACGTTTGGTAAAGTTAAAGGGGCAATAAGCAGTTTCCCACTGCCAAGTCCAAATAAAACGCTCGCACTCATCTCCATCACTCGCACCCAAGCTGAATCTCATGATTCGATGTGTTACATAGGCAGTAAATGGGATGTAAAGACAGTCATTTTGGGTGAATTCCAATTCCTCCCATAACCCTCAATCTCAACCCTCAATCTCAAAAATGCGCGCTCCCGCGAAGTGCAAGTGCTGTCCCGATTCTCAGAACGTCAAGTTGAGGGACAAGATGAAGGGCTGTATCGCCCTCAATATTGAGATTCTCCGGCACCACCCTTGGCAGTAAGGGCTACCCAGAAGACATCTTCGAAAAATGGCGATGAAAAAAAGCGACCTTCAAATGGAAGTATTTTCTTAGTTAATAAAGATATAAATATTACGAAACCATTTTATTGTCTTAGTTTAAGAGTTTTTTATTGGATTATTGATATCGTTGTTGCGTAACATTTTTGTTTTTTTTACTTTACGATGTAAAGCCGGACCGGCGGTCCCGGCTTCACGTTACTTGTGTACATCGTTGTGTAGCGACGGAGGACTTCTTCTTTTTCGTCGTCTTCTTCTTCTTCTCCTTCTTCTTCGTCGTCGTCGTCTTCTTGACTGACTGGACGTAGCTTTGGCGTAAGGCCACCCCCCACAACTGCACTTAAGGGGTGTCCCATTTCTAAACCCTTACACTTATTTTTCAGGGCCAGTTAAGGGAGGAATTGGAATTGGCCCTTTAAGTCGTTACAGAAGCATCAGAACATTTCCCTACTGCAAAAAGAGGGAAACCAAATGAGGTTTTTACATTTTCCCCCAGGAAATGGGACAGGGATTCCTTTTTCCCCCACTGGTACAGTTGATGAAAAAAACTGAACAATTTCTGGGAACAACGGGACGGCTTGCAACTCAAATTCACATGCACAAACCTGCACGTGCAGCCGGTGCAGCTTTGTCATCAAAAAGATAGAAAGAGTTGGAAGTCAACAGACAGAGAGGTTGTGATGCGTGGCTCTAATAAAGAGGAATCACCACTAGAGCTTCACACACCACTGCTGGTTGTTTGTTTTGACACGAGCCTCCTGGAAAGAAAGACATCCACTTAACCCACATTTATAATAGTATATAATAATATGGCACATCGATAGAATAAGATCACTATGGCTTCATAGTTATAAATGTTCCGTTACGCATCAATGTTATCATCAGTATATATTTTAAGTACAGAAACAAACCCAGTTTGTTTGGTTTATATGTTTTCATAATTCCGTTCGTTCAGACTTCACTGATGGTTCCAATCGAAGATGTGCTGCACAACACCGTGAAATGCAGAATTTGGTTGAAGTTTCCACAGGTCGTGTCAGGAGAGGAGCAGAAGCAACTCTTCCTGCTGGCGCAGGTGTTGGACCAGTACTCTTTGTAGAACTGCGCAGAAGGACCGACTGACTGACCGAGCGGGCCTTCCTGCTGGCCGTGTGTGAGAGAGCTTTACAAAGCCCCTCTGATGAAGGTGCTCACCCTGGAGCCTTGGTTCTAACCTTTAGAGGGCCAGCTGTGCTGAAAGCTCTATGGGCCAGATCCACAAAGTGATTGCCCGGCTTTTATGCCAGAAAATCCGTGCAAATAACACCAAAAACAGTGCGTCCTATCCACAGAGGGGACGCAAACGTGAGGAAAAGAGGCGGCAGAAAAAGCGCTGAGATGCAGGTAGCGGCAGGGCTGCGCCAGACTCATTTGAATATATTTAAATGAGCCATTACGCGCAAAGTGACACCCCCTTCTATGCAAATGTGCCTCATTGGAAACGGCGGCAGATCCAGAAAGAGTTTGCGCTTTCGTGCTTTCACAGACGTAAACACCGGTAGCCAAAACCAGCCGCAGTTTTGTCCGTCAAAGTGTTTCTGGCCTCAGAGCGACTCTCTCTGATGATGAGGTGTGTATATAGAAAAATATCATACACACACATCTTATCAAATTTGAAATCAATATTTTTACTTATTTATTTATTGAAAACGCAAAGCATTGATAAGTTACAAGTTCACTTACACTTGAACCTGATCGGCCACTAAGCAGCTACCAGTCGCACTCAGGTGGCAGTTACTGTAAAATATATAACAATAAAATATATGTAAATATACTGATGCGCCTTGACTGCCTTCCGATCATGACCACAGTCAGTGGATCGCACAGGAGCGCCAGAGTTTCTCTTTGTGAAGTCAGGCTAATTCAAATTATTTGCAGGTTCGGCTTCGTTCTTGTCGCACAATCAAACACACTTGTGTTCATATTGCAACATTCCTGACGTGTGTTCAGTTTTCTGTGTGTTCCACTGTATTAATGTTTTTGTTACTGTTAGTATGGGGCGAACACGTTATACTTCCTCTTTAATGAGGGCGACGGAGCCCCCGGACAGGTGTGTGTGCTGTGCTTGGGGCTGTGGGGATGTTTGGAGAGACGTGTGCGACTGTCTCTTCCTTGGCCTGAGCTCAGGAGGAAACCAGTGTGCGTGTTGTATGACAACAACACAAATAAAGTATTAAGTCAGAAATTCAGTTTGAGGTGTGCACCTACGTCATAATATCTGAGGAGCTCTAAGGCGGTCAGGTCACTAGAGCGCAACTTGCGATTCTGATTCATTCCTGGGCGTTTTTGCGCCTGCATATCATTAGTGCCCTTCTGGAGACGATGCAAAGGTGACGAAGATTACGGCCGCAAAGTGCGCCGCAATTTACCGCTGCACTCCATTCTTTGTGGCTCTGGCCCTATGTATTTGTTATGCAAGTGTAGTTTAACAAAGAAAAAGGGTGTGAGGAAGCTGGCACCAGGGAGGGACCAAGACGGTTTCAGTTCAGGTCCAAGTACAGTTGATTTAAAACAATAATAGAAAACTCTCATACAGAGGAAATCTCCCTCTGAACTTCTGCAGTCCGTCGCATGAGAAAGTTCCATGCAGCTCAAGCCTCAGACACGTGTCAAACCGTGAACGCACCACCGCAGTTGGAACTGCACATGACTTTATTATCCACCGCAGAACCGCCGGCTCCGCGCTGCATCAGCGGTCGGTCGCAGGTTCACCTGTTGCCTCTTCTCCACCTCCGCCCGCTGACGCGCTCCCCTTGTCTCTCCCTGTCACTTGCCCAGACTGGAGGGAGAGTGACGGCAGGGAGCCCAGGAGGCGGGGCCACATTGAGGCCATGGAGCGTCTGCTGCAGCAGGTCCGGGCCACTCACACGCACTACTGCTGCGGAGGTAAGTCTGAACGGGTGCTCATACACTGGCGCTCCATACAGCCTGCTGTCTATCCTGCAGCATTTGGCCCCCAGGAATTTGTCAAGGCCACTTTAAGTCACGTGATGTGGGAATTTAATCCCTAATCATCAGAATGTTTTTTTCATGATTATTTCTTCATTGTGCCCAAACACTCCAGCAGTCGTATTTAATCATAATTTAGTATTCATTCTCTCTGCCTCCCACAACCTCTACGTCCTTCGCCGTCGACACAGCCGTCTCACCCTGCGGCTGTCATCATAGCCGGATCGTGTTTGGCAAAAGTGTTGATAAATTCTCCCTCTTACAAGGTTTTCCTGCTGCACTGCATGAACTCTCCCTTTCTGACGAGCTGCACCGAGCAGAAAGCCGAATGTCAGCTGTGTGGGTGGAAGAAACCCGGTGAAAAGGTGTAAAGTGACTTTAATATTCGGGAGTCAGGACGGCTGCCGAGCGCGATAACGCAGCTGGATTTCATTCACTTTGGTCCCGCGCGACATTTTCACTTGTGACATTTCTTCTCAAATGCTTTTAGCCCAATGATGTTCACGACAACTTGGAAAGCTTTGAGAGCAGTTCTGCTATCAGAGATTAATTAGATTTGTTATGTGCTGCAAAGCTGCCTTCAATATTTCTTAGTTGCGTAACAAACAAAAAAAAATATGTGGAAAAAAAAAAATCTAAAGAAATTTATACTTGAAAGAAAATTCCCTCAAACAGCGCGGACCTCAAGACTCTCCTCCTGTATGAAGTTTGATGAAAGCATGTGGATTTGTGGTTTAATGAAATAAAGACAAAATAACCTCTATGTCCTTAAAAGAACAAAAACGAAAAGAAGTGCTTTTGACAGAAAAGCCGACAGAAAACCGCACGCTGTCCCTGACTTGTGCTGCCGTCGTCCACTTGGAGGCATTGTACATGTTTAGGATCTGCGATCTGTTCAGAAAATTGAAGACTCATGAAAAAAAAACATCGCCACCACACACACACACACACACACACACACACATTTGTGTTTAGACATTTACATTATGAGGACCTGCTTTCGTTCGTTAAGGGAAGGACCGATATTGGCGATGTTCAGGGTGTCAGTTTCCACTAATGCAAGAGAGAGACGGCGGGGAAAACACGCTGAAGTGCAAAATACTCCATTAAAATTAATTAGCATGACGTTAAATCAGTCAATATCGCAGCGGCTGGCGATGGAATAACCCATCGTCTGTGTGTTTGTGTGTTTGCGTTGCATTACGCTGCTCTTATTTACACAATTTGTTCCCAGAAGGCCAAAAATAAACGTGTCAAATTAATTAGCGTGGCTACAAAGCCGCTGCTATGCAGCAGAGAGCTCTCGTTTAGCACTTGGACATCTTGATGTGTGTTTATTCATGCTTTTTATCGCACCTCCTTCCCTGGCCTCTGCCTCATGGTGTGTATAGATTAGTGTTGTTCAACCTTCTTGGAGCCACGGCACATTTTTTACATTAAAAAAATCCCATGGCACACTACGAACCAAAGATATATCATTATACTATTTAGCCTAATAATAACAACTTAATTTATTTATACTCACTCAGTGTGAAACCTGGGCCTGTTTGGATGCACACACAGCTGATATCCTCGGTGGAATTGAGGAAAAATAGGCTCACTGTCACTCAACAATCAAATGTTATTATTTGCTTTCAAACCAATTAAGCGAAATTTGGATAATATTTCACGGCACACCTGACATTATCTCATGGTACACTAGTGTGCCGCAATGGATGATGTACACAAAGTGCCGCTCTCCCTTCGTGCTGATTCAATCATTTGTCACGATGGATTCTGTAAATCATCCGTGTTCCTTACGACGTCTCCTTCAATTGAAATCATCCTGTGACTTGTGTTCATTTTCAGCATCAGTGAAAACACGCAGTGCGTGCGCCTCCCCCAATGCGATGGAGAAATCGCATTAACGATGCTCCGACACCGAAATCAGCTCTGCATTTTCACTCCAAGTGCAAAGCTACACATTAGACTTTTCACGCTTGTGATATTAACCACTTGTCAGGCCCGGTTAGCCTCTTAAGGTCCAAACACACTAATGCTTTTCAAAGAACGCCGCTGGTGGCAGCCCCAACCCGGCGCTAACACAAACAAACCCGGTGTGTGTTGCTGAATGCCCTGCTGTTGAGACGGTGCCCCCCAGCTCTCAGCCGCTGTGGCCGGCTTGTGTGAGGTTGGAAACGCTGCGTGACGACCATGCAGCAGAACCCTGCGTGGATTTTCCTCCAACAGCCTCTCTGAAGGCTCATGTGTAAGAGCGGCGTGCTGCAGCCCAGTGTGGACAAAAAGAGATAAGAGACAGTAATTACCTCCACAGAAAGCAAAGGCTGCCTTCCAGTGAATGGCTGGCTATAAAAAGCTGAAACACCCCTGTACAAAGCTTTTTTTTTATTATTATTAAGGTTTTTGTTTTCAAATTCGTGACAAACCTGCGGTTGTTTTGCTTACGTGTTAAGCTTTGTGTCTGCGGCCTTTTCTTTCCAAACAAAGATTGCTGCTGCATTTCAATTACCTCTGTGTGGTAAGACGGCGTCGCACAATGCTGTGTTCTGGCTCAAATGTCAGTCTCAAGGATCAAATGCCATCAAATGGAGAATTAAAATGAAACTAACGACAACAATACACGCATGAATGGGGTGTGATAGCATTGTCAGATAGCTTCAATATCACAACTGCCCTCAATATCATTCTTTCCATGATCTTTCTGAGCACAAAGTCAATATTGTTGCTGAATTTGTTTGCCGTCTGAATTGATCACTTTGCTTCTGCTAGCTAAATAGTGATATTACAGCCAGCCACCAGGGGGGGGGCATCTGTTGGCGCTCAGAATTGTAGTGGTGTACCAATACCAACATTGATGTCGATATTATCCATATTTGGATCAGTACGCTCCACCACTACAGAATTCTGCCAATCCTCTTATTCGACCAAACAGAATAACTTGTTTATTCTTAATGCTAACCTGCTAACAGTTAAACCCAGGACGTGAACAGCTAAAGTTGTTACTGGCAGGATATTAGCCAGGCTGCCTGCCTGCCTGCCCCATCCGGCGGCTGGCTGGTTCAGTTGGTGGTCTCCCGTCACGTTGGCAGACGGAACAGTAGCATCGCGACATGTTAGCGGCGGCTCCACGTCTGCCAGTAATTACGCGACGCTCAATTAGCCAAAGTCAAAAGGGGCATTGTGGTTTGGAGATTGGCATCATCAGAGCGGACGGCCCGTCGTCAGTGTGGTGGGGAAGCGCAGCCAAACATGTGAAATGAGATAAAGTTCAGACTGGCAACATGGGAGACTGACTCGGCCTGGTGACCCCGTAAACAAACGCACGCACGCGCGCATTCGTGCAGGCGCACCCACCCACACACACGCACAGTCGTGCAAGCACACACACACACGAGCAGGATTTATTATTTGATTTCATGTTAACATCACAGCATGCGGGTGATAGGTCACAGTGTGATTGAAGTTTCTTCTTCTTTTCCTCCCCTTTAATTTAGACACGTCGAAGCTGCAGAACCCGAGCAGGAAGCAGTCGGTGTCCCGGAGCCTGAAGCATCTCTTCAATTCCTCCAACAAATTTGTGAAAACACTGAAAAGGTTTGAGAAGAAGGCCTTGAGTGAGCTGTGTGCAGCTCTATGTCTGTGTCTTCTGAGTCAGAAGCATCGTCTCACGTCTCCTGTCTGCAGGGGCGTCTACCTGGCTGCTGTCTTCTACCACAAGGACAGTTTGCTGGTCACGGCCGAGGACCAGATCCCCATCGTGGAGGTGGACGACTCGTACAGCAGCTCCCTCATGCAGGACTTCCTGTGGTTCACCAAGGTGCCGCGCTCAAGCTCCTGAAACAAAGAAGGAAAAACGCGCACCATTTTTATTTTTTTAATGGGCTTTTTAATGTGTCTGTGCAGTTGTCCTGCATGTGGGAGGACGTGCGGTGGCTCAGGCAGAGCATGCAAGTGTCCATGTCTTCGTCCTCCACCCTGCAGGCCAGGCACAAGATGCTGACGGCCGCCAGCCAGCTGCAGGTCAGAAAGATAACGCCGCAGGTGCGTCGCTGCTTTGAAGAAAACTGCGGACAGGAAGTGACGTCGTCGTCCTCCTTCCCTCCCTCCCTCCCTCCCTCCTTCCCTACCGCAGAGCCTGCTGGGAACTCACAACCTGGGCCGCGTCCACTACGAGCCCATCAAGGACCGGCACGGCAACGTGCTGCTGGTGACCATCCGCGACCTGGAGAGTCAGCACTCGCTCTTCAGCGGCAAGTGGATGCAGGTAGCCAAGCTGCAGAGCCAGAGGAAGTCGCTGTCCACCCCCGAGGAGCCGTACGCCCTCGACATCCTCATCATTACCATTCAGGTGAGGAAGGGGAGGAGGGAGTGCGGTCACCAGCTATCCACTTCCACTCATTGGATTCTTTTCAGACTTGTTTTTGCATATGTATTGTCAAAGAGTCAATTTCTGCTCAGAATTCTCTTAACTTTTTATTTTTTGATTTTTTTGGCGTGGGCTGCAGTCAATAGAAACTTATAGATAATAGAATCAAATGTCTTTAGTTGGCATTCACACATCTGGTACTTAGTTTGAAAAAACAGAAACTCTATCTATCCTATTGACTGTCCTTAAATTTTCAGGATGAGTGTGTTGTTGTTTTCTTACATATATATACACAAACAGTCTCCTCGGCATTCTTTCCAGCCAATTAATTTCTGTGTGTGTGTGTGTGTGTGTGTGTGTGTGTGTGTGTGTGTGTCCATCCCTCAGGACATCCTGGCCTACCAGCGCCGCAGCACCCACCGCCTGGCGCCGGGCCTCTACCTGGGCTACCTGAAGCTCAGCAGCTCTGTGGACCAGATCAAAGTGCTGGTGTCCCAGCGGACCCCCAACATGCTGTGCCACACTCGCATACGGGACAACGCCAATGTCTCCAGGTACCACACACACACACACACACACACACATTATTATCATTCTGCTGCCATTTCCAATCCAAGCCCAACCACCTGAATTTGCTCAAAATCTCACCAACCATGAAGTTTGCTGAAGAATCACACATGCAGTCAACCCCAGGATGTTAAAATGTGCCCTCATGTTCCCTCAGGCACCTAAATACGGTCTTTATGGTCCAATAGAAATGTGACAGGGAGGTCAAACCACAGCTTATTGGTCCAACTCATCAAGACCTTAAAATCACACACCTTATTTAAATCCAATCTGGCCATAACTATTAGAACATGTGAGGTGATGTCCTTGATGTATTTGCTTTAAAAATGTACTTACTTACTTACTTACTTACTTACTTACTAGCTATTATATCTATTTATTCATTCAATTTCAGTTATTTCTTTTCCTTCTTCCTGCTATCATCATCACTGTTTCA